>NC_061094.1:1724784-1769784 GCF_015104395.2 Macrobrachium nipponense
ATCTAACTTTTTTAGCGATGTGGATGGCTATCATGAATCTGCGGGGGAACAGGATATTTCTATGAAGGTCAGTTAAAGCATTTAGTAACACCCTTTTCCTTCTAAATATCTTCCTTCACGGCTTGTAGTTTTTTGTCAGCTATGAATTTATAACAAAAGCCACTATGAAAGTCTAGGTTGCTTTTTGCGGTCTGGCAAATAAGGGCAAAGGCATAAGCCATAAATTTAAAACTAAAAATAAAGTTGATTTGTACAGTAAGGGGGGGGTTGGTTGGATAAGTTTAAAACTTTGTCTTGTTGTTGTTCAAGATTATTCCATGCGCTATTGTGTATTAGGGTTATTTAACTTGTGGTAAAAAGTCTGTTGGAATGAGTCACGTATTATTAAGGCAGCAATGTGGACGGAACAGAATGGCAAATCAGATACCTGATATATGTGGTCCGTATCTAGTGAGGAGGGGCGAAGATTAGACTGAGTTCCAATTAATCACTTGCGTAGCACGAAGATGTCGTTTTCTCGTTACTGGGCCGATTCTTTCTTTCCAGGAAAATCCTTGTGTGATAGAGGGAAGGGGTTTTTTTGAGTTGCAGAGTCCATCTCAGTTCTAAGTCTTCGCCCTCCTCACTACGAACCACCATCTTACAGGTATCCTGAATTGCATTCTGTTCCGATAATTGCTGCCTCTAAAATAGCGTGACTCATTCCAAAAACAGACTTTTACGCAAGTTAAAATAACCTAAATAGACAATAGCGCATGGAATAATCTTTGAAACAAAACAAGACAAAGTTTTAAACTTATCAAACACACCCCATAATGTAAAAATCCAAATTTAGTTTTGTAAATTTAGGCTTATTCCTTTGCCCTTATAGCCCAGAACAGCAAAAACAACCTAAGATTCATTAGTGGCCTTTTGAGTAAATTCATTATACTGACAAAAAACTACAGCCCGTGAATGAAGATATGTTTAAAAGGACGGGTTACTAAACAATGCCATATTTCTAAAGCTGACAGGTAGTATTACTTCCCGCTTTGACCTACTCATGGTTGAATACTTCCAAGGAAAGGATGGTGGGGTTAAGCTAATTCTTTTCCTTTTTCTTTTGGGTTTTCCAACTGACCCCATGCAAACTTTCGAGGAATCAAGGAATGGCTGATTTAATTGAATGGATACATTATCCATTTGTATGGACGGGGAACACACCTAGCTTATGTTACTCTGGTTGACAGCTGTTTTGGCAAAGGGTGATGTCTGCTTACTTCGTTTACTGCCACCAGTCGACATGTGCAGGGGGACCAAACAGAAAGATTACTTGCCAAACCAACTAATCTTAACAGCAACCTGAAGCCCACTTAAAACATTTGTTCCATAAACAGATAGGATGGAGTGAACTTTAAAATGATCAACATAGCTTCGCAAGGCACCTCAGTTGAATCGCAAATAAAACAATAAACCAATTGTTCTCCAGAATGGAACAAGCAATTCTTTAACTTAGGCCCGTTTAGGAATTGCATAACACTTCTGCTGTAAAAATGGATGCCTGATCTGGTAGCCTTCGAACTCTTATTAAACATTGGGAAATACAACTCCATAGCCAACGCCTGCGCCAGACTTGGGATCCATCTCCGTAAAAACTTATGAAAGGAAACCATCATGGTCCGCCAAATGTTTTTTTTTTATCCTAAAAGCGCATCTCAGCAACTCATTTCTTTACCTTGGTACCAGTGAAGAACCTGCAGTGCTCCACAGAAGGAAGCTTCCAAGGGGGGCACAACAGAATACTTAAATGGCCAGGACTTTGACCTTTGGAATAGAGTAATCTTTCTTAAAATTTTTGAAAACCTCTGTATCAAAAGGATTTTGGATAATGCGGATTATCCAAAACACGAATCAGCAACCGTTGAACCAAAACATAGCACCATTTTGGTTGGACCACAACCCACACAGGCCTCACTCACTCAAATTTGTTAAATCATACGGCATTTCATGTATAAACAGAAATCTCTCTTGTACCTTTCTGCATGCTATAAAATATATACAAGATATTTGGTATTCCTGGTATTTAGATTTCTATATTCAGTTTTCATTCCTGTATGTAATTTTGTCAATTTTTGTATCTCAAAACCAACATGTAACATATTAAATTTTCAAACATTACATTTTTAAGGAAACTCTAGGCACATGGACATTGTAATTTTGAATATTTATTTAACCAACTGTTTTAAAATGTTTCACTCTTATTGTCACAGGTTACATACGTTCCTTATGTTCCTTGTATTTCCTTTTTAAAACAACGCCCTTAAGCTGTTAATCCCTAGGACTAACCCAGTACCCATACCTCAAGGTCATACCTCCCATACGATGAAATAAATAGTCGGCCGAAAAGGGTCAAAGATTGTAAGTCAAGAAAGTCTCTTGATAATGCCATAAGGCGCAAACAATCTGTCGTGACAAAACATCAATAAATGGAAAGAAGGAAAGTCTGCGTATTTTCAGCCAGAAATTGATGAACGAGAATCTGGAAAAATAAAAACTTAGTCGGTGTATAAAGATACCTGCCAAGAAACTTATTGATTAGACCACTAAAGCAATTGCTTTTAACAAAAAAAAAAAAAAAAAAAAAAAAAAAAAAAAAAAAAAAAAAAAAAATATATATATATATATATATATATATGTATGTATGTATGTATTTACATTTTAATGCTCTAACAATCCTCCGTGTAGTGTCAGTTACACTAATAACGGTTTCCCTGTATTCTCTCTCTCGCTCTCTCTCTGAATAGATCCCAAGCTCCCCTCTTGACCCTTCGCCTCGGATAATAGGTAATTCTTCGTTTATTACTCACCCTTTATCCTTTCCTTGCACTCTCTCTCTCTCTCTCTCTCTCTCTCTCTCTCTCTCTCTCTCTCTCTCTCTCTCTCTCTCTCTCTCTCTCAGTAAGAAATAAGAATTGAATTTATAAAATTTGTGGCCATTTGCCACGCGCCGGAGCCAAAGGCCATTCAGCGGCATATATATCAACAGGATATATTTACTAAAAAGGTACACATATAATTAATCCAAATTAATTAAAATAAACTTCATATTAAAAATACTCAATTAAATATCATAAAACAAATGGATTTCCTTAAGAAATTTAAAAATCTCTTCTACGGGAGCACCCTCGTCCTCCCTAAAATTCTGACAAAGGTTTTGTTGGTGAAACCAAACCGCCGACGTCTATGATTAAAATAAAGAGGACAGTCAACAAATATATGCCTCACTGTAATGCCAACATTACAATTGGAGCATTGAGGAACCTGCCTCTCTGCTCCACTAGTTAAAAGATAACGGTGAGTTAAAAACGTATGCCCTATACGC
Organism: Macrobrachium nipponense; assembly: GCF_015104395.2. Taxonomy (NCBI): domain Eukaryota; kingdom Metazoa; phylum Arthropoda; class Malacostraca; order Decapoda; family Palaemonidae; genus Macrobrachium; species Macrobrachium nipponense. The sequence goes on from NC_061094.1 coordinate 1,728,146, forward strand.
AGGCGCGTTAAAACTATACTAGATCTTCTATCCATCCCAACAGAATGGGACCAGGGATGAACAGAAGGTCTGATCGATTTCAGCTTTAAATTACTATTCAAGTTGGACCAGTGATTCTGCCACTTAGTCCTACAAAATGATTTAATAAAAAGTTTTAAATCTTCACAGGGAACCCTCACAGAGTGGGAAGCCCGGGAGGAAGCTGCCTGCTTAGCGGCTGTATCAGCCAGCTCGTTACCACGAATTCCCACATGCGAGGGTGAACCCACAAAACTTCACACCGAGTGTTTTTGAGAATGCAGGAGGACCAGCCAATCCTGCACCTCTTGGACGAGTTGATTAGATGGCATCAACTTCTGGAGTGCAGCTAGGGAACTCTGGGAATCACAATAAATAATATACGAGTCCCCAGTGCTACCTGTACTAAAAATAAATTTCAAAACGCTAAAAATAGCATAAATCTCTGCATTAAAAATTGAGAATTTAATAGGGAGGCTTTTTTTAATTGTTCTCTCACCTATGATGACAGAACATCCAACTCCATTTGCTGATTTTGATCCATTTGTATATACAGCAATCGAGTTACTATGCTCAGAAACATGGGCCAAGAGGCTACTTTTAAGCTGAACACTTAAACTGATCTTTTTGTTGTCTCTAACTTGGCAAATATCTAAAGGAGGCCTACACCAAGGAGGGAATTTAGAAAATGTAGTTTCCATAACCAGTGGAGGAATAAGGCCTACCTCTCTCGCACTGATGTTTAATCTAATTTCAAGGGGCTTAGGCAATGTAGGTCTAGTTTGGTGCTCTGTCAACAGGATGTTTTATATACTTGAAATTTGGATTAGATTGAGAGGTTAGTGCTCTTGACAAATATCGGAGACCTTGTTCCTCCCTCAGAATGAAAAGAGGAAGAAAACCAGAGTCTACATAAAGGCTCTCAACAGGAGACGTTTTAAAAGCACCTGTACAAATACGCAATGCCATATTGTGTACTACATCCAGCTTGCCTAACCGAGCCATAAACCTGAGATCCATAATCAATCTTACTCAAGCATAGTGCCTGATAAATTCTTAATAAAGTAGTACAGTCGGCTCCAAAATTCAGGTTACTAACAACTTTAAGAATATTGCACCGCTGTTTAACATTTACTGCAGTCTCATTTATATGTTCAGCAAAAGTCAATTTTTTGTCAAAAATAATTCCTAAATATTTGACTATCTTCATACAGCAAGATAGAACCTAAAAATAAGGTTGGAATCTCTTCCCTTCTTCGTGTTCTGCAAAAACGTATAGCTTTAGTTTTTTCTGCAGAAAATTTGAAACCTTTACTATTAGCCCAGGAAGTAGCAGCATTAATTGCAAACTGAATTTTAGTACAAGCTTCAACTGCAGTAGCTCTACTACAGGCAACAACAATATCATCCGCGAATGCTTGACCAGTTACTCCAACAGGGAGATGTTCAAGTAAACCATTAATGGCAATATTAAAAAAGGTTGGACTAAGCACACTCCCTTGTGGAATGCCTTCTTCCTGAAGATACTCTGATGAGAAGGTAGAGCCGATTCTAACTTTAAGGTACCGGTCAGACAGGAAGTCTTTGGCAAAATTAAACATATTGCCACCAATACGCCATTCAACCAGCTGCATTAAAATACCAGCCCTCCAGGTACTATCAAATGCTTTTTCCAGATCAAAGAACACGGCAATTGTTTGGTTTTGGACTGCAAAAGCATTCTGAATCTCACGTGTGAGACATAATAAGGGATCCAGTGTACTTCTATTCTTGCGAAAGCCACATTGCCTCTTCGACAACAGGTTCTTTGTTTCTAATAACCATATCAGACGAAAATTCACCATTCGTTCATAAATCTTGAAGACACAGCTGGTAAGAGCAATAGGCCTATAACTTTTGGGATGACTAGGGTCCTTTCCGGGTTTCAAAAAAGGAATTATAACAAGAGTTTTTCCACAACTTGTATGAAGTCCCTGAGCACCAGAATTCGTTTAAAACATCGACAAAGAATTTTTTTGACTCCAGAGGTAAGTGAGAAATCATTGCATAAATATCATCATCTTCTCCAGGTGATGTTGGAGAGGACAAAGATAAGGCATATTCGAATTCGACAATACTAAATGGAAGGTTATATGCCTCAGAATTTGAACAAACAGGCAGATTAACTAGTCATGGTTCTAATATTGCGAAATTCAGGAGAGTAGTGACTGGGGCTTGAAATGCTTGAAAAGTGCCGAGCAAAGGCCTCTGCCACCTCTCTTGCATCCGATATAACTACCAAGTTGATTTTCAAAATAAGTAAAGGAGAAGGGGAAAATTTCCCTAGTAATTTACGGATTCTATCCCAAACCAGAGAAAGTGGCGAGTTATACTTTAGTTCTGATATGTACCTAACGAAGGACTCCCTCCTTGCTTCTTTAAAAACTTGCTTTTGTTTGGCGAGGTTTTTCTTGTATATTATTCTATTAACCAAGACAGGACACCTTCGATATCGCTTGTAACTGGCTCTTGCAATTTTCCTACTCAAGGCACATTTACTATTCCACCAAGGTACCAGTGGACGACGGGGTTTCCCTGATGTTTTAGGAATTGACATCATTACCCCTCCAATCAATCATTATACTAGCGAGATATTCGTAGGCAGCCGAGGGGCAAGGAAATTCATTGGCCTTACGATTGACTTTGGAAGATTTTTCATACAGCTGCCAATCTGCCTCCTTTATCTTCCATTTGGGGGAGGGTGTATTTTGTACATACTTAAGATGGATGGGATAGTGGTCGCTTCCATACAGATTTTCATCCACTGACCACTTATAGTCTAATCGTAATGACGACGAACATATTGTAAGATCAATTGCTGAACTAGAGTTATGGGCTACATCAAACCTTGTAGAACCGTCGTTCATTAAAACTACATCATTGCAATCTATTAATCTTTCAATTATAAGACGGTGATCACACCTACATTCCCCCCCAAAAAGTATGTTTTGCATTGAAATCCCCCATCAGAATGAAAGGCTGAGGTAGTTGGTCTACAAGTGATTGCAAATCTTCAACCTCTAATTGTCTTGGATTGCCAGCTCTGTCCACCAATCGAGTTTCTAGGCCAGGTTCTAGATAAGAGCACAGAGTAACACATTTGTTGATGAAAATCTGTGTTGCACAAGCTTGCAGTATGGAGTCTAATTTGATAACTTTTTGTGGTAGTGACTTGGCCGCAATAATACATGTACCACCATGAGCACGTTCACCTACAGGTGGTGGAGATCTGTGAAAAATAAAGTTTCGTCCACAGTTAGGAGAAACATTACCAAGTTTAGTCTCTTGCAAACAAAGGGCAGCTAAATTATGCTCCTTGAAAAGGACCCGGACCTGTTCTCTGTTTGAATGGAAACCGCGTATGTTCCACTGACATAGAGCCATTATTTACTATATTATTATTATTATTATTATTTTTTTTTTTTTTGACTTGGATTGGGCTGGTCTGGAGAGACTTGGTCTTGGTCTTTGTTTCAAAGAGGAACTTGGCAGATCCTCAAGAGACCTGCTATTTCCTCTTTTGGGAACCCTACTATGGTATGGGGATATAGGTGGAGATGATGATGGAGTACGGGGTCTCTTATTTCTAAGAGGCACCGTCTCTGCAGCGTGCACCTGAGCCTTATGCGGTGCACTGAACAAGGTGTCATTCTGGGACATACCCAGATCAGTTCGCTGCCTGTGAGGCTTCTACATTAGAAGCCAAGGACCTCCCAGAAGCCCAGAGGAGGCCCATCGGGAGGGGACAAAGGGGCCTTCTTGGATGAAGGCGGAGATGCTGAATGTACTTCGAGCTCAGAAGGGGATAGCTGAAGCTTTGACTTTGAAGTTGGTATTCTAGATAGATCTTTTATATTAGATTTTCCACTTTTTACTACTTCACTATATTGAGGTCTTGGAAACAAAAGTCTTTTTGCCTGGCTAATACTTAGATGTTCAGCATGAGCTTTCTCTATGGCTAACACTTCTTTTTTAAATGACTCACATTCCTTATGCCTTGCATTATGATTTCCCTTACAATTTATACATAATACTGGGGTAGAACATTCACCTTCATGCTTTTGTAAGGAGCAGGCAGCACATAACTGGTTCCTAGTACATACCTTTGCAGAGTGACCATATCCAAAACATATGAAACACTGGAGTGGTCTATGCTTAAAAGGTCTAACACGAAATCTCTCCTTGTCAACATATACATAATCAGGAACTTGATCACTATTAAAAGTGAAAATAATCATTCTTGATCTTGGAACCTTGAAAATCTTCCACACTTTATCATCACACATTTCCAGCAATTCCTCGTCAGGCAGTTCATATAAGTCTTGACTGAATACCACTCCCTTGGCATAACTAAAACTATAGTGTGGTTTGACCTCTTTTATCATATCAGTATTTTTCAGCTTAGAGATCATGTGACCTTGTCTATAAGACTTTGCATGAACCAAAAAACTATTCTTTCCAAACCTCGTAATATCAGAGTTGGTCATTGTTCCTGCCAATGTTCTCAAATGTTTCCTGAAGTGGAAAAGATTGCAAAATTCTGATTTTGTAGAAACAATTAGCCACCTGGCAGGTAAAGATGTCCTCAACTTACATTTCCCATCTGTAGTTTCCTGACTGACTCTTGCTGGATAAAAGGAATAAACTTCAATATTCTGGGGTATTTTATGAATTAATATACATTTTAAGTTTTCCTTAGTTGAGCACTTGAAAGCATTCATGGCATTCTTATGAGTAGTAAACTCGATCCAAACCCTCCAAAATGCAAAATCATTAGTTTCACAATACTTTATGACTTTTATTTCACCAAACCTTCCAAACATTTCCATAAACGTAAAACAATTGAAGTCTGAGGAGAGAGAATCAACATAAAGGATTCTCTCACCACTGCTAGAACTTTCCATAGCCATATTCAAGGTCTTGTCATGGGTCGTCTTTTGTACAACTGAATTTTCTATAGGATTGTCCTTGTCCGTGCCAGAGGTCGAAGAGGAGGGTAGTGTCAAGAGGTCGCATTGTCCGGGGGAGTTTATCATAGGGTCGTTATTCATTAATCATTCAGCAGAAATTTGAAAAACCTACTGCAAATCAGGCAGAAAACCAGGCCCCCCGCACCAACCCCTCTCTCACCAAAGACACTCAGCAGAGACTGACTCCTTTATGTCCACTCCCTACCCTACCCCGAAGGGATAGCTCTACCATAACATGAGTGGCTCAAGTGTAAGCAAAACCCGCTTGATAGGACTGAGGGCATAACTAGTATGCAATCATCCCCATTCATGTTACAATAGAGGGCACACCGGAAAGAATGCCGAGAGTCCTACCGTAGAGACTATACCTCCCCGGATTCCACAGGCAAGTCCCCCATAGGTAGTTCCGCCCCGATGGATATTGCTATGAAATCATATCAACATCCTCAGGGTCCAAACATACTCGAGAGGCGGACCAAACCTCTACAGTCTCTGCCATTTGGATCAAGAAAGAGCCAATGCACAAAAGCCCAGCCCCTGCCCAACCTGTAAGAAGGTTTTAGTGATGAGGGGGGGGGGGGGGGGGGGGGGGGGGGGTGGGGGGGGGGGGGGGGGGGTGGGGGGGGGGGGACAGCTAGGTTGAGCAACTGAGTTAAAGATAGTAGAAGAGTGGAAACAAATTTAAGTAAGAGGAAAATTGAGACTTTTGGATTCGAACTGGGAGATATTTCTCCTAGTTCGAAAGCCCTCTTGCCTGCTATACATTTTCAGCAGTCAGCTGAAAATGCATAACTTCATCATGGCAGTCTCAAATCAAGAGGGAGTAAGAGATAAGGAGAAATAGTATTTTGTTCTATTCAGCCTGGCGACGATATGAGGATAATAATTGCCAAATAAAAACATAAATAAATAAAAAACCGCCAAAACCTGAACAGAAGTAAGGAGTAAAGATGTCTTTTTCCGATAAAAACACTTACTTCAGCAGCGTAGTTAGTTTCTCTTCGACTTTCTTTTACATTCCAAATTTCTAATTTAGTTACTTGAAGCTTTCCTGTTATATTTTGATTCTAATATCTATCTTACACTAGGACAGTCGGTTCACCATTTGTACGTTTATTATGCTTTTTTTCAGACGTATTTCTTGAAATGCACTTTTAAAATTTTAAATATATATAAATATATATCATGTACATGTGCATATGTATATGTAATTTTTTGTATGCATATAAACTCAGAGAGAGAGAGAGAGAGAGAGAGAGAGAGAGAGAGAGAGAGAGAGAGAGAGAGAGAGAGAGAGAGAGAGAGAGTCTAGATACCCTGATGGATTAAAAAATTTTAAAAAGCATTTCAAGAAATACGCCTAAAAAAAAAAAAAAAAAAAAAAAAAAAAATCATAAAAAAACGTACTAATGGTGAACTGACTGTCATAGTATGAGAGTGATACTAGAATCAAAATACAACATGAAAGATTGTTCGTAAAAAGAAAGTCGAAAAGAAACTAAATAAAAGGAAAAGGAAGTCAGATAAAAGATATAAGAAACTAATATATATATATATATATATATATATATATATATATATATATATATATATATATATATATATATATTTGAAATATTGGTAAATCGATGAGGTCAAATCATCAATGTTAAGTCTTCTTAAAACGAGCGTAAGGAAACAGATTTCATCTAAAAATAGGGAGTTAGTAAGAATTTGCTGTCATCTTTAATCTTAGTCGTTGGAATTAGAAGAATTTAACTATTAGTGACGAGTAATCGTAGGAAATCCATGATTCAACGTCCTCCAAAAATATCAGGCACTTTATTTCCGCTCTCATAAAGAAGCTGTGGTTCCTCTTCAATGGTAATGGTTCGTCCAAACATCTGGCAAATGTAACTCGCAGATTTCATAAAATATAGAGGAATCTGTTCTTTTCCCGAAATCTGTCCATCGTTCGTTTTTGGAGGCATCACAATGGACCTAAGATGGTTTTCATCTAAATGACAAACCTCTAATAATTGTATGTGGCAGAAAAGCATCATCATGGCTTCAAGTGGTAAAACAATATGTCTTTTCGGAGGAAGTCATGAAAGACTTGTAAACATTCGTTCCTTCTTTCTTTCTTTCCTCTTCAAGTTAGAAGAACCAATCAAAGCTATGTTAGGAGTGAGGAGGCGTTACCGGAATGAATTAAAACAAGAATCTGAATACTGCTTTGTTCTTTATAAACGAACTCCTTTCATTCCGTAAAAGATAAACCCAATATTTTTCCCATTGCCTCGATTTGAAGGTATTCTTGAAAAGGAAGTCTGTTACAGTCGTTAATCTTTGCCGTAAACGTTTCCTGCTATCTACAGCCACTAACTATCAAGCCTCGTTTTCATGGTTTCATTGCTTCAATGGCTTAATTGGGCGCTCGGAGCAACAGATCCTCTGCAGTTTTACGCATGGAAGTATTTTTAACCTGTTTCCACTCACAACGTTCTGCAACGTTTCCATGGGACGGACGACATTCATTGACTTGTTCATGCATTATATATTCCATTTCGGTAAAAATATATGCATTGAGTATATAATACAAATGGAGAGAGCTTTGGCATGTTTTGAGGGAGAGCAGCCTAACATTGCCAGATATGACAGGATTCTGAAACATTTTCTTTTTAGTGATCATGCTGACAAAAGCGCCAAATACGCTCTTTGTGACTGAAAACTATAGTATCCCTTGATAATACCCAAGTTATAGGTATTATCGAGGGATGCTATAGTTTTCAGTCACCAAGACCGTATTTGGCGCTTTTGTCAGCATGATCACTAAAAAGAAAATGTTATTCTGGTGCATAATTACTCACTTAGCCATTTCATTCAGCGATACTTAGTGGCCGAAAGATAAAAAAAAAGGATTTGACAATTACACAGAATGAACTTCCTGCCGGCAGAACTCGGAGATGCAGAAGTGAAGTCATGAATGTTCTCGGGAATCTGCGACCACAGATAAAAGGGATACAGCTATCTGCAAATGTCTCGGCGTCATTGTAGGCACAGAGGCTGAGACGGTTCCTGAGGCAGCTCATGATATCCACAACGTTTGGCGGAGTCGGTCATTTACATCTCCCTACAATATAATGCAGAAATAACACATTAATTAATTCTGTTCACTCACGAGTTTCGAAATGCGGATTAAAATCATAGTCAATAACACGGATTGGAGATCTCCCTGCCCAGAGTGTGACCTCGGTCGGCCATATTGAAAAATCCAGTCCAGGATTCAGTACTAAAAAAATCTAACGGTATATTTGTCAAAAAATAATATATATATATACACACATGCAGAGATCCAGTGCCTACATTTATTGTCGACGCGTTTCTTGACCCGTGGTCACATCATCAGGACATCTACAGTTCCAGGGTAAGGAAAGGTGGCCATTCAGCGTACATAATTAGAAGTCAACATTCACAAAATATAAGAAAATTTAATATGGAAAACCAGTTAAACTTAAATAATGAATCACACACACACACACACACATATATATATATATATATATATATATATATATATATATATATATATATATATATATATATATTTGTGTGTATTAGATGACCAACCCAGGAGTACTTTTAATGACACTCAATCATGAACCTTGGATTTTGATTAACATCTCCCCGCTAACCCACAACCCACTCAATCTAAACGTCCCCTAAATCGAAACACACCGCCACTAAACCCAAACACCTCCTAAATCAAAACACACACACAACTTAATGAAATACTCCCATTAAACCTAAACACACCAACTCTAAACTCCCCCCCCCCCCCCCCCCCCACTTAATGAAACATCAGCACTAAACCCAAGCACACTCCCACAAAACAAACACACCCTCACCAACCCTAAACACATCCGCCACTTACCCTAAACACCATTCCCACTAAACCTAAATACACCCTCAATAAACCATTACACACCACAACTAACCTTAAACACACCCCAGTTCCTAAACCACCTGAATCAAAACACACCCAACTAAACCTAAACACATCCTTCACTAAACCTGAAGACATCCCCATTAAACCAAACCACATCCACAGTAAACTTGAACACATCCACCACTAAACCTAAATTCACTAAACCAAAACACACGACCCAACTAAACCTAACACACCCCTCACTAAGCCTAAACACCACTAACACCAAACCTAAACACCCCTACTAAACATAAACAAACTGCAAATTAAACGTAAACAGTGATTCACTAAACCTAAACACACCCCCAAAATAAACTTAAACACAAACCCACTAAACCCAAACACCACTCCTAACAAACCTAAACATCCTACAAGAAGTACACACACACACACTGCAAATCAATGTAAACACAGACCACCCACTAAACCTAAAGACGCCAAGCTAAACCTAAACATCCTCTGAATCAAAATGCACCTCCACTAAACACAACTCAAAATAAAAATATACACAACCACACTTACCAAAACACACCTCACTAAATCTAAATACATCAACCACTAAACCTAAACATCCCTCTCTCCGAAATTGATATCCCCACTAAACAAATATCCTTACCACCTACAATAAATACTCTCTCCACTCCTGAACACACACCACCACGCTAACATAAACTTCCCTAACTAAACCTGAACACATCACCACTCAACCTATACACACACAACAAACCAAAACACCCCACTCATTACTCATAAATGAACACTCCCTACTAAACCTAAACACATCCATCACTAAACCTTAACACTCCCCCAAAAAACCTAAACACATCCTCCACTAAACAAAAGACACCCATCACACTAAAACCAAACGGGACCTCCATTAAGCCGAAGTACGCCCCCTACAAAACCTAAACACGCCCCTCACTAAACCTAAATGAAACTTCATTGAACCTAAACTCACACCCACTAAGCTTAAACACTCCACTTATTATACCTAAATGCACCCCCACTAAATCTAAACACGCATCCCCTACTAAAGCTAAACAAATATAAACACAGCCCCTAAAGCTAAGCACACTGCCACTAAACATAAACACATCCAACACTAAACACCCCTCCCACTAAACCTAAACACATCTGCCACTAAACTTAAACACCCTTCCCACTAAACCGAAATACACCCTTCACTAAACCTAAATTAAACCTAAACACATTTCCATTAACAAACACACTCCTAACTAAACCTAGATGCACCACCATTGTACCTAAACTCACACCCACTATACCTAAACTCTCCCCTCACTAAACCTAAATGCACAACCAACTGAATCTAAACACACGCCCCCCCCCCCCCCCCCCATTACAGCTAAACACACCCCTACCTAATCTAAACTTGAACATAACCCTTACAAAAGCTAAATGCACCCACACTAAACCTAAACACACACCCCACCAAATCTCTATACACACCCTCAATAAATCTAAATAGCATCTAAGTCAAAAAACCCACTCACTAAACCTAAACACACCCCCATTTCATGAAACACCCAAACTAAATCTAACCAGCACCAATAAGATACTAAAAATAGATAATTCCACGAAATTCAGCGATCGGCGAGCCCCCTAATGTAAGAGGTTCTTACAACAAGGAAGAATGAGTGAGAAAAGACACCACCACCAAGTTTCAATCCGATGAAGTAGCATACTTCAATACCGCTTATAATCCACCGCAAAATAATATAAATGGAAAGAGAAAGCCATCGTTACCACTAACAAGGTGAATTGGAAAAGAAATCTTTACCGTGAAAACTTTGATAATCTGTCGATGGAACGATGACAACCCTTTTCAAGTTTATTTTCGTCATCCATTCGATTTTTTTTAATTTGATGGATTAAATATAATAACTGAATTTTGCAATCAAAAGTTTCCTTGTAGCTTCGTTTGTAGGAATCGCTGATTGACGTTTTCATATCAAAGGTTTATTCAGTCACAGAACGGCTCGATAAAATGGTTCCTATATTTTTAGATAATTATTTCGTTGCTATTACTATTTTTATTTGGTAGATCATTTCTCACTCCAGAAATATCACTAATTAACAGAATATAAGATTCACTTTGCTATAAAATATTTTCATAGTCGATTCATTTACTACTCGTTTACAAGTTAAAAATGCATGTATGTACATATACATGAATATGACGAGTAGGTACATGCATTTTTTTTAAACTCTAGCGAAGTAATAATTGAGGCATCTTTCCCACAACATTCATCTTGTAACTACTGCACTGAGGTTGAACTTCATACATAAAACAAAACCACATATATTCATTACCCCAGTATAAGGTATATACATAAACCTTCTGTTTGAGGCCTAATCTTAGTCTTTCCAAATAGAATTTCTTGCTTAATATCCCTTGAAAGAAAAACTGGAATTTTTTATTGCTTGTCACGTATTCACTGTTCTTTTTTTTTCTTTTTTTTAGAATTCATTGTAAAAGATTCACATTTTAAAGCAATATATTTAACTTCATCGATGACAAAAGAGATACGTATGCAATACCCCTAGAATAAATATTATATACAGGCAATTTTAGAATACCGACACTGATTATGAGGCGCCGTTCTTGTGTGTTCGCCTTGGTGCAGACAGAGCTGTGCTCTTAACTTTCTTTGTCTTCGATTGTCCATTACCAAGAGATGGGGCAATTGCAACGAGAAAAAAATCTGGATAAATAATCAGACTGTTTAAAAAAAGTAGCTTCGATGGACAGATAATAGAAATAAATAATTTCATATTTCACCAATACTTTAAAAAGCCAGCATAAAAATGGAAAAATATTAAAGAAAACCTGACTCACAGCACTAGAAGACTATTCCAACAACTGTAGATGGGAGCGCCGTTCTGAGACGCTAATGACTCGACTTACAAAAATTTTTTCAACATGATCTTGACCTCCAGTCTAGACCAGATGCTTATAAAAAGCATGAATAAGTCAAATCTGTCGATACGACAGCGCAGGAAAGAAAGGCTGTCGTCAACTGCATTGCACAAAATATAACCTTGATGTGAAACGCCAATTTCTTCCCCAACGAAAGTGGAAGATCAAATAAGTGGCCAGAGAATAAACATGGATTGCCAGGAGGGAAAAAAAAAAAAAAAAAAAAAAAAACGTTATCCGCTGATATGAGGGATGGCGATGCAATACACTTGCTTTATTGCTGCTCTCAGTCAAAGGGGGATTCATCGCCAGTAACCTTTGTCCGAAGATGAAGTGTCTCATTGGTTGCAACTTTTTGCTCTTGTCGGTATTGTGGTCATTTGTTCAGTTTGTGGGTTTGTGATCTGAATGAGCTTTGTTTTCGTTTGATACAGAAAATATTATACTTCGGTGCGATGTTAACCTCAACCCTTAAAGACTGAAGAGTTAATCCTGACTATCTTTTAATTTCTATTTCTTTAAACTTGTCTATCTGTCGATTTTTTTCAGATTTTTTTTATACTGTATACCAGTTAATTTTTATTGCTTTAATCCTTTGTCAATTTTAATTGCATTTCATCCAGTCTGTCAATTTATATGATTTCAATCGCCCTGTCCTTCTGTGAAATTCCTTGCTTTTACTCCTGTCTGTCTCAAGGTTTATTGCTTTAACTCTGTCTATGTGTCCACTTTCATCGCTTCAATCCTCTCTACCTGTCAAAGTCTATTGTTTTCATCCCGTCTATCTGTCAATTTCTATTGTTTAATCCTATCTATCTGTCAATTTCTATTGTCTTCAATATTTACTGTTTTTATCCCATCTATCTGTAAAGTTTTATTGTTTCTATCCTGTCTATCTATCAATTTTAATTGTTTTTATCCTGTCTATCTGTCAATTTTTATTGTTTTTATCCTATCTATCTGTCAGTTTTTATTGTTTTTATCCTGTCTATCGGTCAATTTTTATTGTTTCCTTCCTGTCTATCCGTCAATTTTTATTGTTTTCATTCTGTCAATTTTTATTGTTTTGTCCTGTCTATCTGTCAATTTTTATTGTTTTCTTCCTGTCTATCTGTCAATTTTTATTGTTCTTATCCTGTCTCCCTCTCCATCTCCATTGCTCAGGATCCTGTCTCCCCCTCCATCGTTTATTACAAATCAAGAACAAATTTTGCTCGTCTGAAAGGTGGAATAATTCTAGATTAGTAATATTCAATGAAAGAATTAGAAACCACCAAAAGCTGACGAAGATTTTCATGTGGAACGAAATGAAGTGATCATGGTTTTGGGCAGACGAAGTGTGGCCGATTTATCCGTGATGTTTGGAAGTCATTATAGTTAACCTCTTAACTTTAAGATGTTAATAGACATAAACAAATTAGACTTTTGGTGAATTTTGATATCATATCAGGTATTTTCTTTCACCTTATATCACTACCAATGATGACGAAATTAGCTAAAACGATACATTTTAAAATATACGCATTTCAGTCATTAATATATATATATATATATATATATATATATATAATATATATATATATATATATATATATATATATATATATATATATATATATATATATATATATATATATATATATATATATATATATATGTGTGTGTGTGTGTGTGTGTGTGTGTGTGTGTGTGTGTGTGTACAAAAAAGAATTTTGGCTTTAGAACTTCGTGTGGAGACTAGGGTACGTAAAAAAAATTATTTAAAAGTGGTCTTTTTCATAAACTACTACGTATAGTTCTTATAAATATAATTAGGTGGAAAATTCTTGTAATATTTTCATTCGGGTCGGAGGAGAACATTAACTTTCCTCACGGTAAAGAACTTGTCCCTCAAAGGACTTATATTGGTATAATTTTTTTAATAATCATCAAGATTAGATTAGATTATAAAATTTTTGGCACATAGCCAAGCGCCGGAGCCGAGGGGCCATTCAGCGCATATATATCTTAAGAATAAAAAAAAGTCACTGTCACACAAACAAACATACACACAACCGATCTAACATACAAATCATTCATTCATAAAAACCAAACAAGAAACCTAAAACAATTAAAAGAAAATTACAATTCGTAAAAAAGACCAATATTTTTTTAAAATGTCATAATTTGCTCTGCCTGAGCACCTTCGCCTAAAATATCGGCAAGAGTCTTATTTGCCAGCAAACAAGCTCTAAGTTTGGTTTCAAAATGAGGGCACTCCACCAAAATATGCACCACAGTCAAAAATCACATTGACAGGTGGAACAGCGAGGAACCTGCTATTCGCTCCACTCATCATTAGATACCCGTGAGTATATTTAGTGTGGCCAATACGTAATCTAGCTAAAACTATCTCAGACCTTCTTTCCATCCGGCTATGAGGCCAAGGATGAACAAAAGGCCTAATCGAATTTAATTTAAGATTATTATCTAAAGTAGACCAGTGGGCCTGCCACTGGTTTCTACAATAAAATCGAATGGTACTTTTAAAATCGGAAACAGGGACGCCCATGTTGGATATGTGCTAAGCCTAGTTGCAGCCTTAGCAGCAGCGTCGGCTCGCTCATTCCCAACAATTCCAACATGGGACGGAGCCCAACAAAACCTAACAGAAAAACCTCTTCTATTTATTAAAAGATAAAACCAATCTTGTACTTCTTGCACTAAAGGGTGGCAAGAGACTAGGCTTTTAAGAGAAGATAAAACACTTAGAGTCGGTAAAAATGGTAAAAACCTTGTTAGTACAAGAACTATAAAAAATATATTTAAGAGCAGTCAAAACTGCCAGCAGTTCAGCTGAAAAAACAGAAGAATTAGATGGAAGCTTCTTTTTAATTATGTTATCACTAGTCACTACAGAGCAACCAACACCATCAGAACCCTTCAAGCCATCAGTATATATATGATGAGAATCACCATGTTCGGAAGCATGGTCCAAGAAACTTGCCCTCAACTGATCACCAGAATTGTTGCTCCTGCTGTCCCTAATTGGGCAGATCTCTAGGCATGGTCTATTCCAAGGAGGAAACTTTGAGGGCGAAATTTCAGCTACTGCAGGAGGTAGTAATCCCACCTCCCTGGCAGAGCTTGCTAGTCGAACTTCAAGCGGCTTTGGCAGTCTAGGTCTATTTGGGGCTCTATCAGTTGGTTCTCTAACGTACTTATAGTTGAGGTTCAGCTTTGATGTAAGTACTCTTGATATGACTCTCAAGCCTAATTCCTCCCTACGAATAAATAGTGGGGGAAAACCTATGTTGATATAGGCTTTCTACTGGTGAAGTTCTATAGGTTCCAGTACAAATACGTAAAGCCTTATTATGGACAACATCTAATTTCTGCAGTGTTGTCTTGCATGCACAACCATAAACCTGACAACCATAATCAATTTTGCTTAGGCATAAAACCTGGTACATCCTCAAAAGGGTGATTCGATCTGCCCCCCAATTAAAATTAGACACAACTTTAAGAATATTAAGACGAAGCTTCACGTTACATACAACTTCATTAACATGTTGAGTAAAAGTTAATCTTTTATCAAATGTAACACCTAGATACTTAATGCTATCTTCATAAGGTAAAATCGAATCATTTAAAAACAGCGTAGGGATCTCTTCCACTCTTCTTAATCGACAAAATCAATTTTGACTAATGATTCAGTTAGCTGTCTCTTTAATGATTCTTTATTTGATTCTACCTTTGTGCTCCTAACTTGGGTTTTTTTATTTGTCTCTTTCTTTTGGTTTCTTAATTTTGCTACTACAATAGCAAAACTTAGACCGGGTCTTACAGTCTTTGCTTTGGCTCTCTCTCGTGCTTCCTTAAATGTTGTTCTTTCTATTACTCTAATGGCTTGGATTTCCTTTTCGAGTAAATATATATCACACTGTGGTGAGGGACATGCATCATCGTCTCAGCAGTGAACACATTTAGGTTCCCTGGTGCACATACCATGCTCATCCTCAATCCAACAGTTGACAACAGACTGGCAGGATTTTTCTTGGCAATTTGGATCGGCAAGATTGTAGGGTGTGTCTAAAATGCTGGCAATGGAAACACCTTCTGGGTTTCGGGATGTACTGCTTTACCTTAAACCTATACCAGGCTGCAGAGACATATTCCAGAAGTCTAAAAGGTGTAAAAAGTTAATATTAAGGTAGGCTGAGGTATTCTGTTATTATCAACCTTCTTTGACATCCTTTCCACCTTTATTACACCCTGGCCTTTTAATTCTGTTAAAAGTCTTTCCTCAGAGAAAGCCATCAACTGAGGGGCATAAATCAAGCCCTTGCTGGAGTTCAGGCTGGAGTGGGGAGTGCACTCAACCGTAACTCCCGCAAGGTCTGACAATCCCATTAACTTAATACTTTCCTCTGGGGAGATGCTTTCTACAAGGAGCATATTTCCATTCTGCCGTGTTATTTTTGGCTGTCTGCCACAACATTTAACGATTTCCCTATGCACTTGAAAAATGTCTATATTGTCACCTTCTAGCTTCAAATTCAGGTATTTATTAAAAGAATTGGGTACAAAGACCCCAGGAGCTATTTCATACTTATTATTTTTCTTCATGGCAAATGGTTCCAGTGTGACAATACTGGAACCAGATGCTTTTTGTTTAGATTTCATGGCTGTATTATATTTACTCGCATTGCTTTGGGTTGTCAACTGTGTCCGTCCTGTCATTCGGCCCAGGGATACTACATTGATCCTGGGGCCGACCATGGAAAACTGATGTTTGGGTTCCATGGACAAGTCTTTCGATGAAAGCATAGGGTCGTCAACAGAATAAGGGGGGTCTTGCCATAGAACGTAAAATACATAGTTCATCCAAATATTCTCCATACCCACCATGGAGTCACACTTAGAGGACGGGTCATCCCTTTAATTAGGGTCGTCCTAGGGGTAATTACTGGATATACACCCTATCTCCAGTGCTAAGGCGTCATGATGTCCGTCGAGATCAGACCCGGCATTGAGGATAGGTTTTGACATTAAACTTTACCCTCGCTCGACCACGTCAGGTACTAGAGTTCTACGGGTGAGGTGGTATGCCGTCCATCCTCACCCTCCTTCAAATCCCAAGATTTAGACTAAATCATGTCCAAAACCAAGCCAATAGTCATTATCATAGAATCCATACCTTATAGGGGGAGGAAGGCAGAAAGAAGAAATGTTTTTAGTAGAAGAAAAAGGGCTGACTTATTTCATTGGATCAAAAGCTGGGCACCCAGCGAGAAAGATATAATCTGGTAAATATGATGTTGAAAATGTGAGTAAAATAGCTTTGTTTACTCCTTTGAATTTTTTGACATTAATTACTGTTGGTGGGCATCATTTCAAAATCTCTTCAGAAAATTCATACAAATCTTGCAATAAATAATACCTTTTGAATGATTAAAAGATTTACTGGGAGGAAATTTTATGAATAACGTCATTAGGAGATGATTTAAAGGCTCCTAGCATTACTGACTGAGATTCGTCAACTGCCCTAATTAGTAAATTTCGGCCGAATCTTTTTAGGTTTCCTTTTGGGATGGGTCCTACTTTTCTTTCCAGGCATTCATAGCCCTTAAAGTAATTATTACAGCCTTCTCTGTATGGGGCTACATACCATACTGGTTCTGGAGTAGTTCTAGGAACTGAATCCTCCTCTTCATACAGTTCCGTGAATTTAGGGACAAAGTCTCGTTCCAAATTTTCATAGTTTTTGATGTTATAAAGTTTCCCCTGGCAGGAAAGACTGGTAATTTCTTTATTATTTATATGAGAAAGGGCACTTTGGGCTTGAATATGATTATTGTAAATGATGTATGCTTCAAAATTTTTCTTGTCATTCTTAAGTTTCATCCTTATTCTTTCAATGATTCAAAATTGTTTTAACAATTGGAAAAGCTGTTCGTAATTTATATCTCTTGATATGTCAGAGCAGTACAGTACTCTTAAATTAACATTTTTACCACCAGTACTTTTATCCCCCTGGCGTCCCGGGGAAGAAGGAAGGAAAGCTTCCAGTTTTAATACTGGAAACAGTATTTAGGGCCACATTCAAATTCACGCCTTCGTTCTGCAACAGTGTCGGGGAAGTGTCATTTGGTCCGGGGATAGGGGTACTTAATTCGTTATTCATTTCAAAAACAAACAAACAAACAAAAAATAGCTGCCTGAAAATCTCTGAGAGAGGCCAAGAACTCTTCATGAGGCTCACTCCTCTACCAATGACACCAGTGAGAACAGACTCCCAAATGTCCACTCCCTACCCTACCCCGAAAGGGATGGCACCAACATGATAAGAATGGCTCAAATGTAAGCTAAACCCACTTGATGGGACTGAGAACAAAACAAAAAACAATGTAATCATCCCCATCCTCATCATATTTGTGGGCAAACCGGACAAAATGCCGAGAGTCCTATTCCCTGAACCAATCCATCCCTGGAATCCATGGACCGACTCTAAGGAATAGTTCCGTCATTGAATTATCAGCATGCTAGCAGGCTAGTAAGTTGATAACTCTCGGATCCAAACATTATCGGGTGGCTGACAAGACCACCACAGCTCTCACAATTGGCTTCGAAAGTGAGCACCAATTCAAGCACCAGCACCTCCTCATCAATGATCAAGACAGTGAAAAGGAGAGATGTAGAAGTAGGACAGGAAGGCGTGAAAAAGGTGAAAGGAGTTGAGTAAAAGATCAAAAGGTGCAACATGAGGAAAACCAAGCATTTGCACTATAGAATAATTAGTAAGAGATGTTGGACAGTAAGATCATAGAAATTTAGGAACATGTGGTATAGAGGGAATAAGCAAAGAGATGAGGTAAACAGAAGGAAATGGACTGGTACTTAGTTGAGCCAAATACAGATGTCCAAGGCTAGGAGAGACTCTCTCCTAAGAAGAAATCCCTCCAGCATCAGACACCCGCATCCGGCCCCTAAGCCCTCTCTCGACAACAACGAGACCAGCCTTGGGAGGGTCTGGAAGCGAGAGAAGACTTTTCTTGGTGGTTGGCTGACCGAAATCTTTTGAAGGGTATCCCTCTGCAGTCTCTCCCACCGGACTTCCTTCTGTTTTCAGATGCCTCCCTCACAGGTTGGGGGGCTCATTTAGGCGGCCTCATTGCCTCAGGCGTTTGGAGGACAAACAGCAGCATATCAACATCTTGGAGTTGAAGGCAGCCTTCCTGGGTCTGAAGGACTTTCGGGAGAAAGTAGAGGACCATTCTGTCGTTCTCATGTCGGACAACACCATGGTTGCCTATGTGAACAAGCAGGGAGGCCTGGTTTCACGTCAGCTTCATGCCTTGACTGTCGAGGTTCACCAGTGGGCGGTCAGCAATTCGGTAGAGTTCTCAGCCAGGTATATCCCAGACAAACTCAGTCATCAGGATCAGATCCTAGGCACAGAGTGGTCCCTTCATCAGGTAGTAGCAGACAAGCTCTTCCAGGTTTGGGGGAGACCCATGCTGGACCTTTCTTTTAACTCTGTTCAACAGGAGAAACTGGAGACGTTCTGTTCAGTGGTTCCAGATCCTTTAGCGCTAGCGGAGGACGCGTTCCAACATCCCTGAGACAACCTGGAGGTGTATGCTTTTCCTCCGATTTGTTTGACCCATCACATTCTGAACATGCTGATGAGTTCGCAGGGTCTCAGAATGACTTTAGTAGCCCATCTGTGACTGCAGGTGAAATGGTTTCAAGATCTGCTGTCATTGCGAAGTTCCAAGAGAAATTCCCCTTTGACAGCATCTACTGTGGCAGCTGCATGTAGAAAGGTTCCACCATGAGTATTATTATTATTATTATTAAAGTAGTTTAACCAGACCACTGAGCTGACTTTCAGCTCTCATAGGGCTGGCCCGAAGGATTAGATTAAAATTTAAAAAAACCATGTCTAGGCCAGAGGCAAAGCTCTGGCACCGAAGTGTTTTTCTCGGTGTGATGACGAATGAGTGAAAATTAAACTAAAAACTGCACAAAGGCACACACTCACACAGGAACACTGCACACTATAAATACATTTACTCATATATCCATGCTTTCATAAAAATAAAATAAGAATAAGTTAAGTAACATTTAAAAGTTTTGTTTTAAAATTCATTAGTCTAATAATTTTTCGTATTTTCAAAGTTTCTTTAGTTATTTATATTTTATCAACTAAATTGCACTTCTTTAAGAACATAAAAATGGGCATGACTGAAAATGCAGAGGATTCTGACAAAGATTTCTTTCATAGATCTGTTTCCAAGTGTCGACAGTCGTTGCTGGTTGTACTTTGGGCATTCGCATAACACATGTTTGACAGTTATAACCTCCCTGCACTCTGCGCACTCAGGAGCTGAGCTACGTGGGCTGCTGCATTAAGTGTCCATGTGTCAGACGGGTATGGCCTATACGGAGACGTGTCAGAATTACTTGTTCATGTCTTTCTCTCTGATATGATGAACTCCACTTTCCTACTTCAGGTTTTATTTGCTTCAATTTGTTATTTTCTGACTCTTCATTCCAAATATGTTGCCATTTTCTTATAATACCCATCTTTATGTATGTTACATAATCACTCATAGGGAGATTCACACTTGATCTTGTCATTTGATTTGCTTCTTTGGCTGCTTTGTCAGCCTCTTCATTTCCTTTGATCCCTACATGGGCAGGTATCCAACATATTTCTACTTTTTTCCCAATAATATCTAATTTGTGAAGTGATAATTAATTTGTTGTACAATATTATTTTTTGGTTTTATAACTCTGGATGGCTTCTATGGCACTTCTTGAGTCACTAAAAATCACAAAATTATTGAGTGATGTTTCTTTAATTATTTTTATGGCTGAGGCTATTGTGCAAAGTTCTGCTGTGAATATTGAAGCTGTATTAGGAAGAGAGAATTGATATGATTTGTCCTGGGACACTGCAGCATATCCCACTCCATGTTCCGATTTAGATCCATCTGTGTATATTGCATAATGTGGACCTTTTCGGTTTATATGCTCTATTGTATGTTGTCTATGTGTGATGGCGTATATAAGTATTTTTTTGATAAATATTTCAATTGTGTGCAAGTTTTCATTTTATTGATTGTCCAAGGCGGAGGTAATTTTACTACTGGAGGAATTTGTATATTTACATTTAGTGACTCAATAGTCTTCTAGCTCTAATTGGAAAAGGGGGTGGTGGATGATTGTTAATAAAAATATCTCTTTGTTCAAATAATTTTTTTTTGTTGGAGAATCGCTTGTCTTGATTCTCAAAGCACTCTTCATTATTACAAGCTCTCTATGGAGAGAGAGAGTAGTTCACCATTCAAACCTGTAAGGAAGATGTCGGGGTGAATGATTTAAAGGCTCTGAAACTATTCTAAGGGGGCCCTCATTATGAACTGGGTCCAATGCTTTCAATGTTGCGTCTGACGCCAGAGCATATACTTCGCTAATACCGTAATCAATTATAGACAGGACTGTTGCTTTATACAGTAATGTTAGGGTTTGTCTATCGGCTCCCCAAGTGGTGTTTGATAATTTTCTAATTATTAATTTAATGGCTTTTTTACATTTTGATTTCAGGTATGTTATGTGAGGTTTCCAGTTTAATTGGAGTATCAAACACTAAACCTAAAAATTTTGCAGTTTGTCTAATTGTATACTAATATTTCTGATTTTTAAATCTATCACTTCACCATTCATCCACCTTTTATCTTTATAAAACACTACTGCTTGAGTCTTATGTATGGATAACTGGAATCCTACAGATGAGGTCCATTCATTTATTTTTTATTATACTTTTATTATGATGCGTTCTGCATGTTTAATACGAGAGGCTGAATAATATATCGCAAAATCATCCCACCAGTGAGTAGAATCCCTTTCTCTTCACAGTTTGGAGGCTATCAAGTATCTCCTCCAATTGAGAGGGTTTTCTCATTGTTATCAAGGGGAGGTGATCTTCTGTTGGTTGCTGTCCAACCTCTCTAGTTTTATTAAACTGTTTAATGTAGCCTTTGGGGTTTTCTCTCCCAGTTGTATTATGAGATCTTCATGCCCACATCTCATTTTATTTTGAATTTCTCTATCTTGGTGGGTCAACCACAATCTCCCTCTTTTCACCTTTCTTATAAAGCACTGAATGATTGAAGATGCCACCAGTACTGGGTTGGGTGCATTACTGATACTTTCACCTGTTGGTGTCCAGAGTTGGTGGATCTCCAGTTGGAGCCACTGTTCAGTGAAATTTGGGTTCTTTGTTTACCTCTGTTTCAGTGACCAAACCAGTTAGTCATTTGTTGGTCCAGGGCTCTATCTGAAGATGCATCAACCTGCAATGCAGCTGGTGCTAGCACCTACAGCTTAGGGCTCAAATCTAGGTACTACTACCAGTAGGACCATAACTCATGAGGGGTACGAGTGCAACTTGCACATATAACAAGTGATGCCAGTCATGCCACAAAATTGGTATTTCAGTATATTCCACCTAATATTTGATAGTATAAACAGCAAATGAAGCAAGTTTTTTTTTATACTACTCAATACAGAGCTTCACAAATAATGCAAAAACAATGCTGTGTACTATAATATTGGACATACAGTAGATCAGTACAGTACTGCTGAATAAGGTAAACCCTACAATAAATAAAGTTCTAAAACCCATAACCCATGTGTTTTATGGTGTCTGGCCTGTGTACAGTGGTAAAAAGCATAGAAAAACTCTAGCAATGTAAATTTTTAAAAATACACTAAGTAAATCATTGTTTTCATCTGTAAAGACTGTAATAGTGTACTATATTATTGTATATAACTGTATATTAATATATAGAATAGAATCATGTGCTAGTATTATTTTTCTTGCTGCCTTCTGGAACTTTCCTTTGTCCCACAAAAGGTTAAGCTTTTTCATGGAACTTTGTCTAGACCCACAAAAGGTTAAGTAGGGGTGAAGGTCAAATATTGATGAAATTAGCTTTATCAAATGTATTTTAATTTATTTTTGTGCTATACATTTTGTGGTTATTCCTATTTCACTGGCCTTTGATGATCCTGAATCATCAAATGATTCATTTTGGAGAGAAGAGAAGAGAATTGGAAAAATAAAAAATTCACAATATCATAAGTAAGTATGCCTGCATAGCACATGGGTTGCACCATGTTCAGATGACGAGGATTCAATGAAATGTCTTCGGTGAAGAATTAAACACAGGCTTGTACTGTGAGGAAGAGATTGGACAGGATTCTTCAGAAATGAAAGCGGGAGTTATGCCTTCCTGATTATCATGTTTTGCAGGAATTGGATGATGAGCAGACATTATGAGCAATTCCACACATATGAAAGAGCAAGAAAATTTGAAACAGAAAAGATTCCGTGATGGTGGTGCTACAGATTCACCAAGACTGCCACCACATTCAGTTGACCCAGGAAGGGGGGGTGGGGTTTTTTGGGAAGGTTGGATGACCCATTCATGAGATCTCATGCAAGAAAAAGAGGGGGGGGGGGGGGGGGGGGGGGGGAGGGGGGGGGGGGGGGGGGGGACCTAGGAAATCGATTAACATAAAAAAATGGAATGGAAAATCAAATAAAGCATCCAAGAGACAGAAGCTAAGGCAACTAAGTGGAAAGGCTGCAGGAGAAAACACACAGTCTTAAAAAAAAGACAAGAGCCAGTCAGGACAAGGTGGTCTGTTTTAACAACATAAGAAAAAGCAACAGATAAGGAAAGAAATCAAGGGCGGGGTAGGCCTAGGAAGTCATCTGCCAGAAAAGTGGTAAAAAAGAAAATAAACAATCCGAGAGACAGGAGACTCAGGCAGCATAGTAAAAGACTGAAAGAGAACACAAAAATCTTAAAAGAAGAGAATAACAGGCCTAGAAGGTCAATTTTAACATCAAAGAAAAAAACTGATGTACTAATCAAGAAAGGAAGGGGAAGACCAAGGAAATCAGTATCAAGAGTGGAGGAAAAGGAAAAAAAAAAAAAGAGGCTGGCAGAGGCAGAAAACGCCCAAATTAATAAATACTATAAAAGATCCGAAAAGCAAGAGAGGCCGTGGAAGGCCTAGAAAAAGTTTGTCAGGGCCAGAAGAAAGTGTAAAAGATCTGAAAAGCAAGAGAGGCCGTGGAAGGTCTAGAAAAATGGTGTCAGGGCCAGAGGGAAAAGTAATAGATCTTAAAAGCAAGAGAGGCCGTGGAAGGCCTAGAAAAATGGTGTCAGGGCCAGAGGGAAAAGTAATAGATCTGAAAAGCAAGAGAGGCCGTGGAAGGCCTAGAAAAATGGTGTCAGGGCCAGAAGAAAAAGTAAAAGATCAAAAAAAGAAAGGCCCAGGTAGGGAAACAAATGACTTAAAACAAAAAAAGAGGCCAAGGTCTCCCTCGTAAACAAATGGTATTTGAAGAAATGCTAAATGTCAATAATTATCAAGTAAAGGTTACTGTAACAAAAAATTTTTAATGTAGCAGCAGTAACCGTAAGAATGTTGCAGAAGGAAGCCTCTCCAAATACTTTCAGCATCTTATACAAATTCTCTGTAATTGAATTTTGGAGCAAATCTTGCAAATCATGTATCAAGAGTAGTCAAACAGAACTTAGAAGACGACAGCCATTTTCTTCATCTTAGAATTTATGTATATATTATGCTGTTCTCATTTATATTTGTATTGTGTTTTCTCATTTCTATTTTTAAAATCCGAAGGTGATGCAATCATGTGCATAGGGCAAATGCATACACAAGCACTCATTCACTGGTGTCAGTGGATTTGCTGTTTTGGTTCATGTTACACTTATGATTTTTTAGTTGCATTTTTACAACCCAAGTGATAGACTCAATTGTATGTGTAGGAAATGTATGTAGAAGCGCACACGTTTTCTGGTTTGAACTTGTATGCACAAGCTCATTTGCAGGCATCTGTGAACTTCTACAGCTTAGCTTGGTTTGTGTTATCCTTATGATTTGATAAATTCACTATTTTCATTTATATTTTTGCTGTATTTTCTATTTTTTTTTTTTTTTTTTTTTTTTTTTTTTTTTTTTACAACCCAAGAGATAAAGGCAATCATGTGTAGGGAACGTACACAATTCGTGTGCTGCTTTTGGTTTATGTTATGCTTAAGATAGTTTATTTCAAGTACTGCACAGTATATATATGATTGGTACTGTATAAGTGCAAAATTCACCCTTTTTGTATAAAGTATGGTATTGTAATAATGATGCAAGATGGGAGAGAGAATACACTTCTAGAAGCTTGTTGCAGAGGAGTGTATTCTCCACTTTTCTCAGTTTTGAGTTTTGTATCACAAACCCATCCCTAACATTGGCAAAATGGTTGAAAATTACTTCAAGTAAAGTTATTAACTATTCACATCTAGCAATGTCGCTGGGCAAGCATCTGAAAGTACAAGATGTCTAATGATACATTTTTCCTTTAAATCGAAGTTAAGAAGTCTTCATAGAGACTTATTAGCAATTTTGCTGGATTAGGGAGTAGTTAGGTTAAAATACACTACCCAACAGCCATTTTCTTGATCTTAGAATTTATGTATATTTTATGCTGTTCTCATTTATATTTGTATAGTGTTCTTATTTCCATTTTTAAAATCCAGAAGGTAAATGCAATCATGTGCATAGGGCAAATGCATACACAAGCACTCAATTCACTGGTGTCAGTGAATTTGCAGTTTTGGTTCATATTACACTTATGATTTTTCAGTTGCATTTTTACAACCCAAGCCCCCTGATCCCAACTCCTTGATGAGGTGGAGGGCTTAGGGATCCACTGCAGAGAGAGTATGCCCCTTTATGCCTACGCTCTCTGCTGTGGATCCAACTGAACATTGGGACCTTTAACTCCTTTACTCCTCCTCCTTTTAAATTTCCCCATTTCACTTCTCCTCCTTTCGTTGACGACCTTGGCATAGTTTTGGACTATTGAATTGACTGCTCTTTTAACTTGATGGAGGGTGGAGTTGGACGGCATGCCACTCCACCCGTAAAATTAGAGTACCTGACGTGGTTGAGCGAGGGGAAATTTTTATGTCAAGCCATGCCCGCAGTGCTGGGTCCGATCTCATGGGACTGACGACCCTTAAGGCATTGTGGGGATGGCGTATTGCTCCTCCCCTTGTTGGGCCTCCCTGGTGAGAGGGACCTCATCCTGGACGAAGTTTACACATTTATTATATGGAAAATTTAAAAAATATCCCTACGACTTCTGGCACGAATTTGGACCAATCTAACGGAAGCTTAAATCAAAAAGACCAGTTTGGTATTAAAACATTAATACCATATATTAAACCAAGGAAATATCAGTACCGTCATGACCCAACCTTGATTCACTTTGACTCCCTCTTTGGAGTGAAGTTTCTAACCATGGAAGCTGAACAAAATATTTCAGCCTTGAAATTAAAATTTTTTTACTAAACAGACATCCAACGACAGAAATGTCTTTCAGAAAAATAAGAGAAGACTTGGCTTATAGAAGCCACAACAAAAAGCCAGTCAGAAGACTATTTGTCTTTAAAAATTATAGATACTATTAATGTTAAAGTGGAAAAGCATGACAATATGAACAGCATTCAGGGTACCATTGTACTTCCAGACAATAATGATGAACCAATTAATAAGAAAATGCTTTTAGACTCTTTGAAAAAGAGATACCCCAATGTTGAAGATTGCGAGGTATATGATATTACAAGTAAAAGAGGCAGTAAACAAGTAGTAAAAATAGCAAAAATAAAATTTAAAGGTTCACAAGTACCTCAAAAAATGAAAATTTTAGGACAAAAGAGAGAGTTAAGACACTATATTCCAAAGCCAATGCAGTGTCAAAATTGCAGCAAGTATGGACACACAAAGAGAAATTGCAGGAATGAACCGGTATGTGCTTACTGTGGATCTACAGAGAACACCACCAAATGGAAGTGCGGTGAGCCTAAATGTGTAAACTGTGATCAGAATCATCATGCAAGATCCAAAGAATGCATGTATTACATATACAATACGGAATTAAAAATGTTAAAAGAAAGAACAGGCATGTCCATAGCAGAGGCTAAATTAGAATTGAAAGAGAGGAATTCAAGATCCCGCTCAGAAACGTACGTATTCTACTATAACTGGAACCAGTATTGATACAAAAAATCATACAGACAGAAGTAACAAGATGCAGCAAAGTAAGTCTCAAGAAGAAGTCAGTAATATACAGATAAAACTAAGATAGTGAAGAATCACGAACAGGTGCAAATGAAATTGGATAATATTCTATCAAATTCATTTGAGGTGTTAATGCAAATAGAAACACAAGAAGATACTACCACAGAGGTGGAAGGAGGAAGTTGTGATGTACCGAAAATTAAAGAAAAAAAAAAAAAAGACCTTAGAAGACCACCACACCCAAAACAAAGAAACCAACTATAATTAGAGAAACATCGGTCAAACCAAAAACCAAAGATATGAAGAAAGAACAAAAACAAAGTGAGAACATACCTTTATCTCCTAAAATAATAATAAAACCTATGGATGCAGGGATCCAAAACACCAACGAAGTGGAGGAGAACCATACATGGATGAAGGTGACTATGTCAAGGGTGATGAGATTACTCCATCACCAATAATTGGTATAACAAGAACAAACAAAGCAGTAGATGTACATGACAACACATAGGGCTGCAATGATTGCTTCATTGCATTGTGCAATGATAAAAATATCAAAAGATTGCTTAAACATTATAAGAAATTTTATGAAATATAGAAAGAAAGAGGCCACCGATTTAAACACCCATGAAAAAGGATGTATGTGTATTGAACACTTAAAATATATAAAGATAAACGAGCTGAATGTGGTAAATAAAATTTTAGAAAAAATTCAAATTGATAATACAAAAAAAAGAAAATAAAACACGACCGATATAACATAATATTTTCAATAGTTATATTATACAATGGAACGTAAATGGTCTACAGACCAGATTACACCTGGGAGAAGTACAAAGGTTATTAAAGGAATATGAACCAATGATATTATGTCTACAACATGTCAATAATACAATACCAACAATAGGTAAATATACCTTAATATCAACATCACAGGAAGAAGGAGGAAATTTAGGTACAGCCATATATGTACATCATAAAGTATGTTATGACAAAGTACCAATAAAAATTGCTGACCTCCAAATATCAGGTATTAGAATTCGAATTAAAAACGATAATTATATAATATCATTTTCATACAATCAACCAAATAAACATTACGATATTGATAAACTTGGAGAATCTATTAAAAATACCAAAGAACCTATAATAATATTAGGGGATTTTAATGCTCACAACCCAATATGGGATTGTAACTGTTCAAACTCAAATAGAACAGGAAGTAAAGTAGAAGAACTTATAGATTCAAATGACATGTGTTGTATAAATGATGATGAAGTTAGCACATATTATTCAAAAACACATGGAACATTTTCCTCTGTAGACTTAACTCTCTGTTCAACAAGTATAGTTGACAGATTAAATTGGAACACAATTGATGACTTTACACCAGTGACCATTTCCCAATATTAATTTCCTTTTACAAAAATAATCCAGCAAAACATGTTCCTCATTATAACATTTATAAAGCAGATTGGGAGCAATATGAAATGCATACTAGAAGTATACCGCCATTTGAATGTCTGAAAGATCATAATGAAACTAATAAGTTTCTTGTTAATTACATCAAAAAAGCTGCTGATAAAGCAATACCAAAATCAAAACCCCATCCAACAAAACACAAAGTTCCGTGGTGGTCTGAAAAGCTAACAGGATTAATAAATATAAACACTCAAATAGGGAGACGATTGGATAATTTTGAATAGAAAGTTCAGTAAAATAAATAACGCATCACCAATGTTAGAAGGTACTTTACAAAAAATGACTATATTGTTGCTAGAAATTGATGCATTGAAGCCTATATACAACCAAGTATCTGCAAAATTTCGAACGGAAGTAATTCAAGGAAGAATAATTTCATGGAGGAAATATGTATCAGATCTCTCTAATAATACTCCCATACAAAAAATATGGGAAAAATTCAGAAAAATAAATGGTACCCATGTGAAACCTCCCAGACATGCCATATTAAAAGACGGAAAAAGAATACTTGATCCAAAAGAAATAAGTAACATAATAGGAGAAAACTTAGCTGATGTAAGTTGTGATAGAAATTTAGATGACCAATTCCGCACAAAGGAAAAATTAAATATAGAACTAATAACAATAAATTTCCAAAAGCAATAGAAGAATATATATAATAGGAAAAATTTAATATGGAAGAGTTGGAATATGCTCTCATAACAGCAATAAATCTGCTCCTGGAGGTGACAATATTTGTTTTGAGATGATCTGCCACTTAGCACCTCTGGCAAAGACATACTTGTTGCAATTTTATAATCATTTATGGCTTAGAAATTTATTTCCTGATGAATGGCGTAAAGCAATAATAATTCCTATCCCCACCAAACCTGGAAAAGATCCAAGTGATGCAAATAACTACAGACAATTTCTCTAACAGTTGCTTATGCATTACTAGAAAAAATGATAAATGCTCGATTAACATGGTACATTTGAGAAAATAAAATCTTGACTCCCACTCAGTACGGGTCACAGTGCAACAGATCTACGTTAGATTCTCTCTCTAACCTCGAAGACCATATACGAAGAGGAATTGAGCGAAAGCAAATAACTGTAGCAGTCTTTTTTGACATCAAAAAGGCTTATGATACCTACCTGGAGGTACCCTATATTAAAAACTTTACAAAATAACAACATACGTGGACATTTACCTAGGTTCATCCCAAACTTTTTAACAATCGTAGTTTTCAAGTGAGAAATTGATGATGTATTGTCAAGAAACATTTCCACTTGAAAAGGTGTTGTTTCCACAGGAAGTGTCCTAAGTGGCACAATGTTTACCCTAGCAATCAATGATATCAATAAAAATCTGCCTACTGGAATTAAAAGCAACCTATACATGGATGATTTTGCCATATATTATTCAGCCTCTCGTATTAAACATGCAGAACGCATCATTAATTAAAGTATAATAAAAATAAATGAATGGACCTCATCTGTAGGATTTAAGTTATCCATACATAAGACTCAAGCAGTAGTGTTTTATAAAGATAAAAGGTGGATGAATGGTGAAGTGATAGATTTAAAAATCAGAAATCATAGTATACCAATTAGACAAACTGCAAAATTTTTAGGTTTAGTGTTTGATACTCACTTAAACTGGAAACCTCACATAACATACTTGAAATCAAAATGTAAAAAAAGCATTAAATCTAATTAGAAAATTATCAAACACCACTTGGGGAGCCGATAGACAAACCCTAACATTACTGTATAAAGTAACAGTTCTGTCTATCATTGATTACAGTAGCGAAATATATGGCTCGGCGTCAGACGCAGTACTGAAAACGTTGGACCCAGTTCATAATGAGGGCCTTAGAATATGTTCAGGAGCCTTTAAATCATCACCGACCGCTTCCTTACAGGTTGAATGTGGTGAACTACCTCTCTCTCTCCATAGAGAGCTTGTAATAATGAAGAGTGCTCCGAGAATTAGGACAAGCGATTCTCCAACAAAAAAATTATTTGAACTCAGAGATATTTTTATTAACAATCATCCACCCCCTTTTCCAGTTAGAGCTAGAAGACTGTTTGAGTCACTAAATGTGAATATACAAATTCCTCCAGTAGTAAAATTACCTCCGCCTTGGACACTGAATAAAATGAAAACTTGCACACAATTAAAATATTTATCAAAAAAATACTTATATACGCCAACACACCATAGACAACATACAATAGAACATATGAACCGAAAAGGTCCACATTATGCTATATTCACAGATGGATCTAAATCAGAACATGGAGTGGGATATGCTGCAGTGTCCCAGGACAAATCATATCAATTCTCTCTTCCTAATACAGCTTCAATATTCACAGCAGAACTTTGCACAATAGCCTCAGCCATAAAAATAATTAAAGAAACAT
Organism: Macrobrachium nipponense; assembly: GCF_015104395.2. NCBI lineage: Eukaryota > Metazoa > Arthropoda > Malacostraca > Decapoda > Palaemonidae > Macrobrachium > Macrobrachium nipponense. The sequence continues at coordinate 1,759,128 of NC_061094.1, forward strand.
CACTCAATAATTTTGTGATTTTTAGTGATTCAAGAAGTGCCATAGAAGCCATCCAGAGTTACAAACCAAAAAATAATATTGTACAAATTAAATTATCACTTCATAAATTAGATATTATTGAATACCTTCCCATGTAGGGATCAAAGACTTCGAGAGATTCGACATGGGCGAAGCTGATGCAGATTCAGAAACAGTTGACGATCCTGAAACTGTTTCGCAACCAGATCTAGACGAGAGATCATTGCACTCGGTAAGCCCATGGGGCTGGTCGTCGACGAGGACGAAATCAATGACCTCGAGGAGCACCAAGAGGAGCTTACGACGAATGACCTAAAGGAGTTGGAGCCCATGCAACATAACGTCGTTCAAGAAGGGTTCTCTAGAAACGGCGATGAAGAGGACCAGGAACCTATGACAACTTCAGAAATTAACCCTTAAACGCCTATTGGAAGTATTATACGTCGACGAAAATTGTCTGTTGGGTGATTAATTGACGTATGGTATGTTGAGGCAAAAGTTTTTTTTAAATATTCAAGGAAAAATAGTTATTGGCCTACTTGGCGAACAATTTTGAATCACGCACCTTGAGGGATGCTGGGAGTTCACGGATCAAGCTGCTGTTTTGTTTACAAGCGTTACCCAGGCGCGCATGTGCGAATTTCTTTCTTCTTGCACTAAAAAGCATCAGTGACACATCTCAGAAATTATTGTCACTGACGTAATTTTTGCACCATTTTATATTAGTTGTTACATAGGGTTTTATATATAAAAATGTGCGCAATTTCATGTAGAATACAACAAAAAAACAATCCATGGTTGTAGCTTTTATCAGTTGTGAAATATTTTCATATAACTAACGATAAGTGCCAAAATTTCAACCTTTGGTCAACCCTGACTCGATCGAAATGGTCAAAAAACGCAGTTGTAAACTAAAAACTCTTACATTCTAGCAATATTCAATCGACTACCTTTATTGTGCAACAAATTGGGAGTCACTAGCACAATATTTTGATTTATGGTGAATTTTTGAGAAAACTTTTTCCTTATGTCACCTTCGGTCAACTTTAACTCAACCGAAATGGTCGAAAACTGCAATTGTAAGCTACAACACTTACAGTCTAGTAATATTCAATCAATTACCTTCATTTTGCAACAAATAAGAAGTCTCTAGCACAATATTTTGATTAATGGGGAATTTTTGAAAACAAGTTTTTTTTACGTCCGCGCGTTACGAATTCATGCATCATATTGTGTTAATATTTTCTGTTTTGCTTTTATCGTTTTACAATTTGTTATATACAAAAATTATCGCAATTTAGTGTACAATACAACGAAAAAAATTAATTCATTAGCTTCAACCGTTTTGCTCACAGCGCGATTTGTATACAATTATATATTAATTTTTTTTTCCGCACTGTCATATACTCCAATATTTAAATATATTTTTTTCATTTCTGATGGTTGCATACTAAACTTCAGGCAATGACAAAAGAAGGAGCCAAAAATGAACTCTTAATCTTGAAAACTAAGCGTGCTGTGATTTAAAAAAAAAAAAAAAAAAAACCCCTAAAAAATTTTTTTTCTGTTTCGGCGCTCACTCCTGAATGCCTTGCCAGCCTTGAAATACAGCTTAGGCGTTTATGGGTTAAGGATGCTCTAGCTACTTTTCATAAGGTGCAATCATTTGTAGAAAAGACAAAACCCAAAAAGGCTTACACAGGTTGTATGCTTGCGCAGTTCGATGACGTTTGCCTGAGTCATTTCAGGAATGAATGAATAATTAATAATGAATAATTAATAATTATCTGGCGTCGTGACTACCAGGATCATTGACGCCGAATGAAGCCATTTGGACAACCAATTTGGGGAAAATCCACACATACATCATAAACTCTTAAAAGTTCTGCATCAGTTATTGTACTATAGCTAGCGCAAAGATGCTACTTACGCATTAAACACCACCAAAGCTAAATTATTATTATTATTATAAAATAGTTTAACCAGGCCACTGAGCTGACCTTCAGCTCCCATGGGGCTGGCCCAAAGGATTAGATAAAATGCAAGGTCAAGGCCAAAAGCCACGAGCTTGGACCAAACAGGTCTTATAGGATAATAAATAATGAATTAAGATTAAATAAAAAATTGCACAGAGGCAAAGGCTTTCATACTAGAACACAAACAGGCAATAAATACATTTATTCACGTTTCCATACATTCATTCTAAAAACAGTGTCATTTCAGGAACATTGTGAAAAGCAGGCAGAAGCAATCTTCCTTGGATAGTTATTTTTTAAAGAGGCCTTTAGTAGGAGTAAGCAAACAGGAAGATCCAAGTGATACTATGAAAAAACATTAAGTTGAAAGTGAAGAAATTGAAAAAAAAAAAAAAAAAAAAAAAAAAAAAAAAAAAAAAAAAAAAAAAAAAAAAAACCTAAAGTATAAAAAAAAGTAAAAGAAAATGTAGAAATAAAAAAAAAAAAAAAAAAAGAAGGAATTTAATTTTAAGTTTTTTGTAAAGTTAAGTGTTAACGTTTTGTGCCATTTGTTAATGTGTTTCGTAAAGTTTAGTGTTAAATGTTCCCTGTCATTTTTTAATGTGTTTCGTAAATTTATGTGTTCAAGTTTTCTGCCATTTGTCCTCCTCCTCTGTCGCCACGTTCGGAGATCGCCTCACTCGAAAGGTAAGGTTCCACATTTTATTACATACATATGTATGTACGTACAGTATTTTTGTACCATGTACACTAATACACTTTATTTACAGGTATGTAGTACATATTAGTAGTATATGTAGTTTAAGTTAGGTATTGAATGGTCCAAATTGTTGTATTTCATTGTTTATTGGTCAATTTAGCTTTATTATAAAATTTACTGGGGTGATTTTGTAGGGCTTGGAACGAATTAGGCAATTTACATGTAAAAATGTGGTTCAAGATACAAAAAAAAAGAATCAGGTTACGAAGGCTGCTTTATTATTATTATTATATTTATTATTATTATAAAAGTTAGTGATACCTGACCCACTGAGCTGATTTTCAGCTCTCTAGGGCTGGGCCCGAAGGATTAGGGTAAAGAACTGTGGGACCAAATTGGTCCATTCAGGATAAATATAAAATTGCACCAAGGCAAATGCTTTCATACTAAACACAGAACCACACACATAAAATACATTTATCATGTCTTTACTACATCCATACTAAAACGGTATATTAAGTCAAAATTCAAAATTAGTTTTAAATTTTGAATTTTTGTTTTTAAAATTCACTAAAAAAAAAATTATATTTTATCAATTAAATTGCAGTTCCTCAGAAAAAGTCAAACTGGAACTACCGAAAATGTAAAAGATTCTGAATTTCTTTTATTGTCTTATTTCTAAAAGTTGACAGTCTCTGCTGGTCATAATTTGGACACTCGCACAAGACATGTCTGACTGTTACCAACTCCTTGCACTCTGAACACTCGGGAGCAGGGTCGTGTGGATTGCTCATCAAGTGCCCGTGTGTCAGACGAGTGTGGCCTTTGTGGAGGCGTGTCAGGATTACTTGAGCATGGGTCTCTCTTTGATATGCTGAACTCCATTTGTTAACCCTCTTATGCCGATTGGACGTATTAAACGTCGAGTCAAAATGTCTCCCGTATGCCGATTGGACGTACCATACGTCGGCTCAAAAAGTTTTTTTTAAAAATTCGCGGAAAATACTTATAGGCCTACCAGTTGAAAACTTTTGAATCACGTGCCTTGGGGGATGCTGGGAGTTCACGGATCATGGCGTTGTTTTGTTTACAATCACTACGCAGGCGCGCAAGCGCGAATTTCTTTCTTATCGCACTAAAAAGTATCAGCGACACATCTCAAAAATTATTTCGTCACTTTGACATAATTTTTGCGACCATTTAAATTATCCTTTACATGAAGTATTATATATAACAAAATGTGCGCAATTTCATGTAAAATACAAAAAAAAATACAAAAAAATACTCATGATTGTAGCTTTTATCAGTTTTTTAAATATTTTCATATAAATAACGATAAGTGCAAAATTTCAACCTTCAGTCAACTTTGGACTCTACCGAAATGGTCGAGAAAACGCAATTGTAAGCTAAAATTCTTATATTATAGTAATATTAAATCATTTGCCTTCATTTTGCAACAAATTGGACGTCTCTAGCACAATATTTCGATTTATGGTGAATTTATGAAAAAACTTTTTCTTTACGTTCGTGCGATAACTCTTCCGATAAATTTTTTCGTGCGATTGTCCTAATGTTTGCACCCTTTTAAATTTGTCGTTACATAAAGTTTGATATATGGAAATGTGCGCAATTTCATGCACAATACAACAAAAAACAACCCATGGTTGTAGCTTTTATCAGTTTTCGAAATATTTTCATATAAATAATGTTAAGTGCAAAAATTTCAACTTTCGGTCAACTTTCACTCTACCGAAATGGTCGAAAAAACGCAATTGTAAGCTAAAACTCTATAATTCTAGTAATATTCAATCATTTACCTTCATTTTGCAACGACTTGGAAGTCTCTAGCAAAATATTTCGATTTATGGTGAATTTATGAAAAAAAAAAAAAACATTTTCCTTACGTCTGCGTGGTAACTCTTCCGAAAAAATCAGATTTTTTTTTTGTGCGATTGTCGAAATGTTTGCACCATTTAAAATTAGCTGTTACATAAAGTTTATATATGAAAATGTGCACAATTTCATGTAGAATACAACTAAATGATTGAAGTTGTAGCTTTTCTCTTTTTTCAAAATATTTGCATATAAATCATGATATAGGAAAAAAAATCAGGTTGAAAAAAATCACGTTCGGTCAAATTTGACTACCGAAATAGTTGAAAACGCAATTGTAAGCTAAAACTCTTACGGCCTAGTAATATTCCGTCATTTTTCTTCATTTTGAAACAAATTTGAAGTCTCTAGAAACATATTGTGATTTATGATTAATTTTTGGACAAATATATTTACCTTCATTCCACGCACCGATTCCGCGGCCAGCGAAGTCTCCTCCGAAATACGTACATCGCATTATCCTAATATTTGCTCCTTTTCATATTAGCCGTTTTATAGAGTTTCATATATCAAAATTTGCGCAAATTCATGAAGAATACAATAAAAAATAAGTGAAGGTTGTTGCTTTTTTCATCTCCGAAATATGTGCATATAAAAAATTATATATAAAAATTTCGACATTCGGTCAAATTTAACTCGTCCGAAATGGTCGAAATCTGCAATTCTAATCTAAAACTCTTATAGTATTGTAATATTAAATTATTTGTCTAAATTTTGAAACAAATTGGAAGTCTCTAGAACAATATTTAGAATTACGGTGAATTTTTGAAAATAAAATTTTTTTACATCCGCGCGTTACGAATTCGTACATCATTTTGTGATAATATTTTTCCGGTGTTGCTTTTATTGTTTTACTATGTATTATATATCAAAATTATTGCAATTTAGTGTAAAATACAACGAAAAAAAAGTAACTCGTTAGTTTTGACCGTTTTTTGCACAGCGTGATTTGAATACAATTATCTATGATTTTTTTTTCCGCTACCATATCTAGCATTATTTACATATGATGATGATATTTTTCATTTCTGATGATTGCATACTAAACTTCAGGCAATGACAAAAAAAATGAACCAAAAATTAACTCTTAATCTTTAAAACTAAAACGCGCTGTGTTTAGAAAAAAATATTTTTTTTTTTCCGCTTACGCGCTCACTCCAAACCGGCGCCGGCATACAGGAGAGGTTTTGATTTTTAGGGCTTCGGCGTAAGAGGGTTAACATCCTGTTTTATTTATTTTAATTTATTATTTTCAGGCTCTTCATTCCATACGTTTTGCCATTTATCTACAATTATTGCATTTATATATCTTATATAATCGCTAGTGGGCATGTTTACATTTGCTTTTATCATGTGGACTGCTTCTTTAGCTGCTTTATCAGCCTCTTCATTTCCTCTTATCCCCACATGAGCAGGGATCCAACATATTTCAATATTTTTTCCATTTTTATGTAATTTGTGGAGTTCAAATTGAATTTGCTGTACAATATTATTTTTTGGATTGTAACTCTGAAGAGCTTCTATGGCGCTTCTAGAGTTGCTAAAAATCACAAAATTACTGAATGACGTTTGCTTTATAATTTTGATAGCTACTTCAATTGCACACAACTCTGCTGTGAAGATTGGGTAGAGAAAATTTATATGTTTTGTTATGCGATATAGCTGCATATCCTACGCCATGTTGTGATTTAGACCCGTCGGTATATATTGCATAATGTGAACTTTTGTGTCTTATATGTTCTATGGTTTTTTGTTTATGGTGTTCTGGGGTACATACGGGACTTTTTGATAAATATTTCAAGAGAGTGCAAGTCTTTACTTTAATCATAGTCCAATGGGGTGGTAACTTTACTATTGGTGGTACTTATTTAAAAATACGCTCATAAAATGTTATGCCTACAACATGGAATGGTATGGAATGAAGTTAGATTAGATTATAAAATTTTTGGCACATAGCCAAGCGCCGGAGCCGAGGGGCCATTCAGCACATATATATCTCTAAGAATAAAAGTCACTGTCGTACAAACAAACATACACACAACCGATCTAACATACAAATCATTCATTCATAAAAACCAAACAAGAAACCTAAAACAATTAAGAGAAAATTACAATTCGTAAAAAAGACCAATATTTTTTAAAAATGTCATAATTTGCTCTGTCTGAGCACCTTCACCTAAAATAACGGCAAGAGCCTTATTTGCCAGCAAACAAGCTCTACGTTTAGTTTCAAAATGATGGCACTCCACCAAAATATGCACCAGTCAAATCCACATGACAGGTGGAACAGCGAGGAACCTGCCTATCCGCTCCACTCATCATTAGATACCCGTGAGTATATTTAGTGTGGCCAATACGTAATCTAGCTAAAACTATCTCAGACCTTCTATCCATCCGGCTATGAGGCCAAGGATGACAAAAGGCCTAATCGACTTTAATTTAAGATTATTATCTAAAATAGACCAGTGGCCTTCCATTGGTTTCTACAATAAAATCGAATGGTACTTTTAAAATCAGATACAGGGACGCCCATGTTGGAAATGTGCCTAAGCCTAGTTGCAGCCTTAGCAGCAGCGTCGGCTCGCTCATTCCCAACAATTCCAACATGGGACGAAACCCAACAAAACCTAACAGAAAATCCTCTTCTATTAATTAAAAGATAAACCAATCTTGTACTTCTTGCACTAAGGGGGTGGCAAGAGACTAGGGTTTTTTTTAGAGAAGATAAAACACCTCTTAAGAGTCGTAAAAATGGTAAAAACCTTGTTAGTACAAGATCTATAAAAAATATATTTAAGAGCAGTCAAAACTGCCAGCAGTTCAGCTGTAAAAACAGAAGAATTAGAAGGAAGCTTCTTTTTAATGATATTACCACTAGTCACTAAAGAGCAACCAACACCATCAGAACCCTTCGAGCCATCAGTATATATATGATGAGAATCACCATGTTCGGAAGCTTGGTCAAGAAAACTTGCCCTCAACTGATCACCAGAAACTGTTGCTCCTGCTGTCCCTAATTGGGCAGATTTCTAGGCATGGTCTATTCCAAAGAGGAAACTTTGAGGGCGAAATTTCAGCTACTGAAGGGGAAGTAATCCCACCTCCCTCCCTGGCAGAGCTTGCTAGTCGACCTCAAGCGGCTCTGTCAGTTGGTTCTCTAACGTACTTATAGTTAGGGTTTAGCTTTGACGTAAGTATTCTTGATATGACTCTCAAGCCTAATTCCTCCCTACGGATAAATAGTGGGGGAAAAACCCGACTCAACATATAGGCTTTCTACCGATGAAGTTCTATAGGCTGCCGTACACTACGTAAAGCCATATTATGGACAACATAACTAATTTCTGCAGTGTTGTCCTTGCACACACAACCATAAACTTGGAAACCATAATCAATTTTGCTTAGGCATAAAACCTGGTACATCCTCAAAAGGGTGATTCGATCTGCCCCCCAGTTAAAATAGACACAACTTTAAGAATATTAAGTCGAAGCTTCATGTTACATACAACTTCATTAACATGTTGAGTAAAAGTTAATTTTTTATCAAATGTAACACCTAGATACTTAATGCTATCTTCATAGGTAAAATCGAATCGTTTTAAAAACAGCGTAGGCCTCTTCCACTCTTCTTAATCGACAAAATCGTATAGCTTTGGTTTTTTCTGGTGAAAATTTGAACCCTTTAGCACTGGCCCATGATGTTTAAGCATTAATAGCAGTCTGGATCATTTGACAAGCTTCAACAGCTGTGGACTTACTACAGATTATTGCATAATCATCAGCAAAGGCCAGACCATGCACCCCGACAGGAACTTGTTCTAGACAGGAACTTGTTCTAGTATACCGTTGACAGCTACATTAAAGAGTGTTGGACTAAGAACGCTTCCCTGAGGTAACCCTTCTTCCTGAGGTAAGCAGAGAAATAAGTAGCCCACTCTTACTTTCAGGTAACGTTTCTGACAAAAAATCTTTCAGACAATAGAATAAAATTACCCACCCCAACACCCCACTCTACAAGTTGCAAAAGGATACCCCCACTCGCCAGGTAGTGTCGTAGGCTTTTTCTGGGTCAAAGAAGCACTGCAACAGTCTGGTTTTTGCACAGCAAAAGCATTCTGTATCTCCCGAGTAAGGAACATCAAAGGGTCAGAAGTACTTCTATTTTTCCTAAAGCCAAACTGCCGATTAGATAAAAGATTCTTTGAATCCAAATACCACACAGTCGAGCATTCACCATCCTCTCATAAATCTTGCTACACAACTAGTTAGAGCAATTGTCCTATAGTTCTTAGGAAGGAAGGAATCTTTTAAAAGGTTTTAAAACAGGTACAATAATCGATATCTTCCAAGACTCTGGTGAAGTTCCTGAAAGCCAAAAACTGTTTAAAATGTCTATAAGAAATTGTTTTGTACTTCTAGGCAAATTAAAAATCATTGAGTACAGTGTATCATCTTCGCCAGGAGATGTTGGGGAAGATAACGAGATAGCATGATCTAATACTTTCATGGTAAAAGGAAGATTATACGACTCTGAATTTAAACTAACAGCAGGAACAACCGTGGTACCGTCCCTAATATTCCTGAATGCAGGAGAGTAATGTAGGGCACTAGATATAATTAGAGAAATGCTTACCAAGGTTTGTTTCTGCAACTTCTCCAGAATACAGATATGAGGAAGCCATCCAATCAATCATATAGGCAAAGGAGGTGGAGAAAATTTCCCTTGCAGCTTTCGGATTCTGTTCTAGACTAATGACATAGGGGAATCATATTTTAATTCACTTATATATCTGATAAACTATTCCCTCTTTGCTTGCTTAAATGTTTTCTTTTGCTTAACAAGAGCTCTTTTATAGATAATTTTATCGACCAAGCAAGGAAATCTACGATATCTCTTGTAGCAAGTTCTTGTTATCTTTCGGCTCAAGGCACATGCATCACTCCACCAAGGTACTAGAGGACGCCGAGGTTTACCAGAAGTTCGAGGAATAACAGCAATGGCACCACACACAGCAATATACTGATTAAATACTCATAAGCAGATGTTGGGCTCTGAAAATCCTTTATCTCTTCATCAACTTCAGTAGATTTTTTTTAATAATCCCCAGTCAGCCTCCCCTACCTTCCATTTTTGGTAAACATGGAGATGGAATATTCTTCATAAAAACTTTAAGTGAATGGGCCAATGATCACTGCCATGATCATTCTGGTCTACTACCCACTGGTAATCTAACCTCAAAGACGAAGAGCAGATAGTGAGGTCAATGGCTGAGTCAGTATTATGAAAAACATCATGTCTTGTAGGGGAACCATCATTCATTAAAGTGATGTCATTTAAGTCAAGCAGCTGTTCTATTATTAACCCCACCGGTCGCAGTTTGGCTCTACCCCAGAGGGTGTGCTTGGCATTAAAATCCCCCACCCCAAAATCAGAATGAAGGTGTTTAGGAAGCTGGTATATCACGTCTGTAGATCGGTTAATTCTAGCTGACGGGGATTACCCTGCGCATCCTGCAATCTATTTTCGAATGATGGATCAAGGTAGAGGAACAAATTGTGATCCATTTAGAATTGAAAATTTGAACTGCACAAGCCTGCAACAGTGTTCAATTGAACAACTCTGTGATTAATAGACTTACGGACTATGAAGCCTGTGCCTCCCTGAGCACGTACACCTATCAGGGGTGGAGACCTATGAAATGAATAATTAAAACCCACGTTGGGAGTGTACTCTCCAAACTTTGTCTCTTGTAGACACATCGCAGATAAATTATGTTCTTTAAACAGAACCCGAACTTGCTCTCTATTTGGTATAAAGCCACGGATGTTCCATTGCATGAGAGCCATTATTTAGAGGATGGGATCTTAAAATTTTCTACCAATTTAGGAATCTGTGTCCTGGTGAGAGATCTTATCAGTTTAACCAGAACTACTTGATCTAGATCTAGGTGTTATAGATCTTTTAGATGATGGGCCTTCACTTGCCCTTCCAGTTTTGCTTTTATTTTTCCTATGATGGCCGAGTGACCGAGAATGAGAGGCGAAGAGGGAGAAAGGGCCCCTCTTCTGA
>NC_061094.1:1774784-1776481 GCF_015104395.2 Macrobrachium nipponense
GAGTTCTTAAGGAGTCATCCGTGCATTTGTCATGAGCCTCAGTAATTACGCTCCTGACAAAAAATGCTAAGGCATTTTTGGACATGGGTCTCTTTGGATCCCGAACCGAGCACCATAGACTTTGTTTACATCCTCCTAGTTCTTTCTTCTTCTTGAGATAGAACTTAAGAGCTCTTACCGGGCATAAAGATCTTTCCATTTCCTCTCCCACCAACTTCGAAAGACCCTTCACTTCAAAACTCCTAGGCCAAGGTTTTGAAGGATTTTCGTTCTTGGCCAGAAACAGAGTCTGGAAAGAACAAATCGCTGAATCTTTCTTAAATCCCACTCGAGAATCAAGGGCGTGGATTTCACTCGTTTTTTTAGCTGTTGCTAAGGATAACAGGAAAATACATTTTCTCGTCAAATCCCTAAACGAGGCAAGGTGAGGAGGTTCAAATTTTTCTGATGTAAGGAATTTAAGCACCACATCCAGATTCCAGCTCGGAGTACGAGAAGATATGGATTTAGGGGTCTCGAATGATCTTATTAGATCGTGCAGGTCCTTGTCTTCTGCTAAATTTAGGCCTCTGTTCCTAAAGACTGCAGAGAGCATACTTCCGTAGCCTTTAATAATGGAAACCGATAACTGGGATTCCTCTCTAAGGAATATCAGAAAATCGGCCACGTTGGTCACAGAGGTATCGGAGGAGGACAGCTTCTTCTTTCTACACCACCTCCTGAACACATCCCACTTCGATTGATAGACCCGAATAGTTGACGATCTTCAGGCTCTACCGATTGCTTTCGAGGCTTTGCTTGAAAAGCCTCTCGCTCTGACAAGTCTTTCGATAGTCAAAAGGCAGTCAGAGCGAGCGCGGGGAGGTTTTGATGATACCTCTCGAAGTGGGGTTGTTTGAGAAGATCTATCCTGTTTGGAAGAGATCTGGGGAAGTCCACTGTCCATTCCTGTACCTCTGTGAACCAATCTTGAGAGGGCCAAAACGGGGCAATGAGGGTTAGTCTTGTCCCTTTTGATGCTACAAACTTTTTCAGTACTACTCCTAGCAGCTTGAATGGGGGAAAGGTGTAGGCATCTAGGCCTGACCAATTCAACAGCATGGCATCCACCACTATCGCTCTCGGATCTTCCACCGAGGAGCAGAAGTTCTCTATCCTTCTGGATAGGAAGGTTGCGAACAGATCTATCTGTGGCCTGCCCCACAAGGACCACAGGCTCTGACAAACTTGATCGTGTAGAGTCCACTCTGTGGGGAGAACTTGGTTTGTCCTGCTGAGTCTGTCCGCCCTCACATTTTTCTCTCCTTTTACGAATCTCGTTAGGAGGGTAATGTTTCTCTCTTTTGCCCAAGATAACAGATCCCTCGTTATCTCGTAAAGGGAAAACGAGTGAGTTCCCCCTGCTTTCTGATATAGGCCAACGCCGTGGTATTGTCTGCGTTGACCTGTTTCACCTGATCTTTGACCTCCGGTTCGAAGAACTTCAGTGCTAGGAATACTGCATATAGTTCCTTGGCGTTTATATGCCAGGCTTCCTGTTCCTTCTTCCATCGGCCTGACACTTCTCTTACTCCTAGAGTCGCTCCCCATCCCATCTCTGATGCGTCTGAGAATAAGATTTGGTCTGGGTTCCGAACCTCTAGAGACATGCCCTCGTTCTTCTCCAGAGGGACCAGCCACCACTTTAGGTGATTCTT
>NC_061094.1:1776981-1822003 GCF_015104395.2 Macrobrachium nipponense
TCTTTAAGTCCTGTTTTAGCCAATATGTACATGGAATACTTTGAAACTACAGTAATAAATGCAATAAAACCCAAAATCGTACTGTGGATGAGATATGTATATGATATTCTAACATTTTTGGGATAATAATGGGGCAATTTTAATGAAATTCCTATCAAAATTAAACGCATTAGTGCCCAGCATCAAATTTAAAGTTGAATGGGAAACAGACAACAAAATTCCATTTCTTGATGTTTTAATAATCAGAGACACGACAGAATACAAAATTTATCATATACAGAAAACCAAACGTTTCTCACTTTCCTACATTCACTGCTTCAGCTATCATGACATTCCTATCAAAATAGGCGTAGCCAGCAACCTATTCTTAAGAGCCTTACAAATTTGTTCTCTAGATTTCCTGGAAAAAGAATTTGAACTAATTCGTAAGCAACTTCCGTCTTTAAGGTATCCTGACAATATAACTGAGAAAGCCATTCACAAAGCAAAAGTAATTTTCTACCGACCCCCTCAAGACAAGACCAGAGACACACCCAACAATAAAATAAAAATTCCACACCTGGACAGGGATAAGACGGTAACACAGACCCTTGGAAAATCTAACCCACCCTTTTGCATTTACTTACGAAATCCCATGCCTGGACTGTGACCAATCTTACATCGGATTTACAGGAAAATCACTTCCCCAGAGATTAATACAGCACAAACGGTCAGTTAAGTATGACAATAGAACTCAGCTATTTTCAACCATATAACATGAACATAACCATAGTATAAACTGGACTTTGTCACATAATTTATAGCAGCAACTGCCGGTACAAAGCGACAGGTAATGATTGATTGATTGATTGTAGGTTTTTCTGGCGTCACGACTACCAAGGTCACCGACGCCGAATGCTAAGTGTGATCTTTTAACGTTATTTAAAATCTTGTTTAATATATTATAAATTTTATTTTTTTAAATGAGATACATATGATTTTAAAAAAATTTCTGATAAAAATATAATAAAATTCTGATCAAATAAAATTCTAATAAAAGAATTGTTAATTAATCTGAATAAAATATAAAACAAAACCAAAAGGGAAAAAAGTATATACTAAGACAGCACAGCTGTCAGATATATTTGAGAAGACCAGCTTCTTTGATAAAAATAGATAACGTTATTTTAACACACATGCTTTCTCCCACAGTTTTGGCATGCTATAATTACCACCTGCTTCACTACTATAAGCTAAAAAACGATTCCTAAGTTCACTAGACTGGGACACTCAACCAGCAAATGCCTAACAGTCAGTGGAACTAAGCAATCATCACAGAAGGGCTCATTCTCCCATCCATCAGATAGCCGTGAGTTAAACGCGTATGGCCAATCGCAATCTACACAATACAACCTCCCACTTCCTTGGTATTAGGTCATATTTCAAGGGTGTGTCTGTAGTAATTCTTTTTTCATTTTGTTGGGCCTACTCTGTCCCACTGAAGTGCCCATAAATACTGGACAGATTTCCATATATCAAAGAATGTATCACGATATGGAACAGGGCATTTTCTCGTTACTAAAGTTTGCGCTGCTGATTTGGCTAGCTTGTCTGCCTCTTCGTTCCTGATACGTTCACATGGGCAGGAACCCAACAAAATGAAACAATGCTGCCTCTATTTTGGTGCAAGAAGATCCACTGCAAGATCTTCAACACCAAGGGATTATCAGTATTAAAGACTTCCAGGGACTGTAAGGCACTTTTTGGAGTCACAAAATATTGTGTAGCTACACACTGGGAGTGTTACAATATGTTCCAGTGCTACTAGGATGCCATACAATTCAGCTGTAAAGTTTGAGGCAATAGAAGGAAGTGCACCTCTTTGGCGGTTAAAAGATTGGCTAAAACTCCATATCCAAACGCCGGCATTGGACTTAGATCCGTCAGTAAATATAAACATGTATCTATATGCTCTGATACATGCTCTAAAAATATTGCCCTTATTTCCTCATCAGATTTATTCCTCTTTGCTCCATTGAAGTACCTGCAGAATTTCACATCTGGTAACCTCCAGACAGGAGTACTGGGATACACAAAGGGAATAATGGGATATTTGTTAATATTTGTATCCTCTAAAATTTGTTTTATTCATAGCTAAAAGGAATGGGATACCTTGGATGACTTTCATAAAAACCATTAAAAATATTTCTATTTGCCACAGCAAATGCCTGAGATTTGGGGAGTCTTTGCGCTCTAAACCAGTACTGAAGTAATGATGACTGGCGATAGAGTTCAAGAGGCATCTCTCCTGCATCAACTAGCAAACTAGATATTGGTGACGAACGGAAAAGCTCCTGTGGCTATACGAATAGATGAATGATGTACTGAATCTAAAAGTTTTAAGTTAGTTGAGGAAGCTGAAGAATATCACAACCGTATGACAGCTTTGACAAGATTAAAGATTTATGAAGCCTTAGTAAAAGATTTCTATCAGCTCCCCAACTGTGTGAGAAAGCACCTTCAAGATGTGTAGAGCTTCTAGGCTCTTTGCTTTTATATGTTTGATATGGGGGGGACCCAAGTCAATCTACTGTCAAAAAACTAGGCCTAAGAAGTGTGCTTGTTCTACACATGGGATTCTACGGCCATACAAATAGAGGTCTGGATCAGGATGCACTCCCCTGATCCGACAGAAGCGACAGGTAATGAATATCTAAAGAGAGCGTGGGAATCATATGTCATCGACAAGGTTTTCATTCAACCGACTCTTGAGAAGATTAAAGGGGAAGATTATCAGCGGGAGTGACCTAAATTGGCTTACCTGTGGATGGACCTCTGGTATAAATACCACCTTTTCTGTAACTTTTCTCATTCATCTACCTGAAGAGGGAGACAGCAGTCTTTCCCAGTGAAAATAGTATTTCCTCGATAGATTTTTGGTTCTATTTATGGGCTACTTCTACTTGAAATTATAAATCTAAATGTAAATATATATATATATATATATATATATATATATATATATATATATATATATGTATATATAATATATATATATATATATATATATAATATATATATGTGTGTGTGTGTGTGTGTGTGTGTGTGTGTGTAATATATGTATAGGTATATATATATATATATATATATATATATATATATATATATATATATATATATATATATACACACACACACACACACACACACACACACACACACACACACACATATATATATATATATATATATATATAATATATATATATATATATGGGTATATATATATATACATGAGAGAGATACAGAGAGAAATATCTGCGCACTTGTATTATTTTGTATCTGCTTGTCTCTCATGGACTTTGCCGTAATGACGTCATGATTCCCATGAACTGAATAGTGTTTAGATTAGATTATAAGATTTTTGGCTCACAGCCAAGCGCCGGAGACGGGGGGCCATTCAGCGCATATATATCTTAAGAATAAAAAAGTCAATGTCGCACAAACAAACATACATAGAACCGATCAAATACAAATCATCATTCATAAAAACCAAACAAGAAACCTAAAACAATTAAGAGAAAATTACAATTCATAAAAAAGACCAATATTTTTTTAAAATGTCATAATTTGCTCTGCCCGAGCACCTTCACCTAAAATATCGGCAAGAGTCTTATTTGCCAGCAAACAAGCTCTACGTTTGTTTCAAAATGTGGGCACTCCACCAAAATATGCACCACAGTCAAATCCACATGACAGGTGGAACAGCGAGGAACCTGCCTATCCGCTCCACCCGTCATTAGATAACCGTGAGTATATTTAGTGTGGCCAATACGTAATCTAGCTAAAAACTATCTCAGACCTTCTATCCATCCAGCTATGAGGCCAAGGATGAACAGAAGGCCTAATAGACTTTTAATTTGAGGTTATTATCTAAAGTAGACCAGTGGGCCTGCCACTGGTCTCTACAATAAAATCGAATGGTACTTTTAAAATCGCAACAGGGACGCCCATGTTGGATATGTGCTTAAGCCTAGTTGCAGCCTTAGCAGCAGCGTCGGCTCGCTCATTCCCAACAATTCCAACATGGGACGGAGCCCAACAAAACCTAACAGAAAAACCTCTTCTATTAATTAAAAGATAAAACCAATCTTGTACTTCTTGCACTAAAGGGTGGCAAGAGACTAGGCTTTTAAGAGAAGATAAAACACTTAGAGAGTCGGTAAAAATGGTAAAAACCTTGTTAGTACAAGAACTATAAAAAATATATTTAAGAGCAGTCAAAACTGCCAGCAGTTCAGCTGAAAAAACAGAAGAATTAGATGGAAGCTTTTTTTAATTATGTTATCACTAGTCACTACAGAGCAACCAACACCATCAGAACCCTTCGAGCCATCAGTATATATATGATGAGAATCACCATGTTCGGAAGCATGGTCCAAGAAACTTGCCCTCAACTGATCACCAGAATTGTTGCTCCTGCTGTCCCTAATTGGGCAGATCTCTAGGCATGGTCTATTCCAAGGAGGAAACTTTGAGGGCGAAATTTCAGCTACTGCAGGAGGTCGTAATCCCCCCCACCTCCCTGGCAGAGCTTGCTAGTCGAACTTCAAGTGGCTTTGGCAGTCTAGGTCTATTTGGGGCTCTATCAGTTTGCGGTTCTCTAACGTACTTATAGTTGAGGTGTTCAGCTTTGATGTGACTCTCAAGCCTAATTCCTCCCTACGGATAAATAGTGGGGGAAAACCTGACTCAACATATAGGCTTTCTACTGGTGAAGTTCTATAGGCTCCAGTACAAATACGTAAAGCCTTATTATGGACAACATCTAATTTCTGCAGTGTTGTCTTGCATGCACAACCATAAACCTGACAACCATAATCAATTTTGCTTAGGCATAAAACCTGGTACATCCTCAAAAGGGTGATTCGATCTGCCCCCCAATTAAAATTAGACACAACTTTATGAATATTAAGACGAAGCTTCACGTTACATACAACTTAATTAACATGTTGAGTAAAAGTTAATCTTTTATCAAATGTAACACCTAGATACTTAATGCTATCTTCATAAGGTAAAATCGAATCATTTAAAAACAGCGTAGGGATCTCTTCCACTCTTCTTAATCGACAAAATCAATTTTGACTAATGATTCAGTTAGCTGTCTCTTTAATGATTCTTTATTTGATTCTACCTTTGTGCTCCTAACTTGGGTTTTTTTATTTGTCTCTTTCTTTTGGTTTCTTAATTTTGCTACTACAATAGCAAAACTTAGACCGGGTCTTACAGTCTTTGCTTTGGCTCTCTCTCGTGCTTCCTTAAATGTTGTTCTTTCTATTACTCTAATGGCTTGGATTTCTTTTCGAGTAAAATATATATCACACTGTGGTGAGGGACATGCATCATCGTCTCAGCAGTGAACACATTTAGGTTCCCTGGTGCACATACCATGCTCATCCTCTCCACAGTTGACACAGACTGCAGGATTTTCTTGCAATTTGGATCGGCATGATTGTGGGGTGTGTCTAAAATGCTGGCAATGGAAACACCTTCTGGGTTTCGGGATGTACTGCTTTACCTTAAACCTATACCAGGCTGCAAAGACATATTCCAGAAGTCTAAAGGTGTCAAAAGTTAATATTAAGGTAGGCTGAGGTATTCTGTTATTATCAACCTTCTTTGACATCCTTTCCACCTTTATTACACCCTGGCCTTTTAATTCTGTTAAAAAGTCTTTCCATCAGAGAAAGCATCAACTGAGGGGCATAAATCAAGCCCTTGCTGGAGTTCAGGCTGGAGTGGGGAGTGCACTCAACCGTAACTCCCGCAAGGTCTGACAATCCCATTAACTTAATACTTTCCTCTGGGGAGATGCTTTCTACAAGGAGCATATTTCCATTCTGCTGTGTTATTTTTGGCTGTCTGCCACAACATTTCACGATTTCCCTATGCACTTGAAAAATGTCTATATTGTCACCTTCTAGCTTCAAATTCAGGTATTTATTAAAAGAATTGGGTACAAAGACCCCAGGAGCTATTTCATACTTATTATTTTTCTTCATGGCAAATGGTTCCAGTGTGACAATACTGGAACCAGATGCTTTTTGTTTAGATTTCCTGGCTGTATTATATTTACTCGCATTGCTTTGGGTTGTCAACTGTGTCCGTCTTGTCATTCGGCCCAGGGATACTACATTGATCCTGGGGACCGACCATGGAAAATTGATGTTTGGGTTCCATGGACAAGTCCTTCGATGAAAGCATAGGGTCGTCAACAGAAATAGGGGGGGTTGCCATAGAACGTAAAATACATAGTTCATCCAAATATTCCCCATACCCACCATGTAGTCACACTTAGAGACGGGTCCATCCCTTTAATTAGGGTCGTCCTAGGGGTAATACTGGATATACACCTATCTCCAGTGCTAAGGCGTCATGATGTCCGTCGAGATCAGACCCGGCATTGAGGATAGGTTTTGACATTAAACTTTACCCTCGCTCGACCACGTCAGGTACTAGAGTTCTACGGGTGAGGTGGTATGCCGTCCATCCTCACCCTCCTTCAAATCCCAAGATTTAGACTAAATCATGTCCAAAACCAAGCCAATAGTCATTATCATAGAAACCATACCTTATAGGGGTGAGGGAAGGCAGAAAGTATGAAATGTTTTTGTTTTCCGTTGAAAAAGGGAAAAAAGGGCTGACTTATTTCGTTGGGATCAAAAGCTGGGCACCCAAGGCCCAGCGAGAAAGATATAATTTCTGGTAAAATATGATGTTGAAAAATGTGAGTAAAATAGCTTTGTTTACTCCTTTGAATTTTTTGACATTAATTACTGTTGGTGGGCATCATTTCAAAATCTCCTCTTCAGAAATTCATACAAATCTTGCAATAAATAATACCTTTTGAATGATTAAAAGATTTATGGGAGGAAATTTTATGAATAACGTCATTAGGAGATGATTTAAAGGCTCCTAGCATTACTGACTGAGATTCGTCAACTGCCCTAATTAGTAAAAATTTCGCCGAATCTTTTTTAGGTTTCCTTTTGGAGGGTCGTACTTTTCTTTCCAGGCATTCATATCCTTAAAGTAATTATTACAGCCTTCTCTGTATGAGGCTACATACCATACTGGTTCTGGAGTAGTTCTAGGAACTGAATCCTCCTCTTCATACAGTTCCGTGAATTTAGGGACAAAGTCTCGTTCCAAATTTTCATAGTTTTTGATGTTATAAAGTTTCCCCTGGCAGGAAAGACTGGTAATTTCTTTATTATTTATATGAGAAAGGGCACTTTGGGCTTGAATATGATTATTGTAAATGATGTATGCTTCAAAATTTTTCTTGTCATTCTTAAGTTTCATCCTTATTCTTTCAATGATTCAAAATTGTTTTAACAATTGGAAAAGCTGTTCGTAAGTTTATATCTTTCTTGATATGGTCAGAGCAGTACAGTACCTCTTAAATTAAACATTTTTACCACCAGTACTTTTATCCTCTGGCGTCCCGGGGAAGAAGGAAGGAAAGCTTCCAGTTTTAATACTGGAAACAGTATTTAGGGCCACATTCAAATTCACGCCTTCGTTCTGCAACAGTGTCGGGGAAGTGTCATTTGGTCCGGGGATAGGGGTACTTAATTCGTTATTCATTTCAAAAACAAACAAACAAAAAATAGCTGCCTAAAAATCTCTGAGAGAGGCCAAGAACTCTTCATGAGGCTCACTCCTCTACCAATGACACCAGTGAGAAACAGACTCCCAAAAGTCCATCTCCCTACCTACCCCGAAAAGGGATGGCACCAACATGATAAGAATGGCTAAATGTAAGCTAAACCCACTTGATGGGACTGAGAACAAAACAAAAAAGAATGTAATCATCCCCATCCTCATCATATTTGTGGGCAAACCGGACAAAATGCCGAGAGTCCTATTCCCTGAACCAATCCATCCCTGGAATCCATGGACCGACTAAAGCATAGTTCCGTCATTGAATTATCAGCATGATAGCAGGCTAGTAAGTTGATAACTCTCGGATCCAAACATTATCGGGTGGCTGACAAGACCACCACAGCTCTCACAATTGGCTTCGAAAGTGAGCACCAATTCAAGCACCAGCACCTCCTCATCAATGATCAAGGACAGTGAAAGGAGAGATGTAGAAGTAGGACAAGAAGGCGTGAAAAAGGTGAAAGGAGTTGAGTAAAAGATCAAAAGGTGCAACATGAGGAAAAACAAACATTTGCACTATAGAATAATTAGTAAGAGATGTTGGACAGTAAGATCATAGAAATTTAGGAACATGTGGTATAGAGGGAAGAAGCAAAGAGATGAGGTAAACAGAAGGAAAGGGACTGGTACTTAGTTGAGCCAAATGCAGATGTCCAAGGCTAGGAGAGACTCCCTCCTAAGAGGAACACCCTCCAGCATCAGACACCCGCATCCGGCCCCTAAGCCCTCTCTCAACAACAACGAGACCAGTCTTGGGAGGGTCTGGAAGCGAGAGAAGACTTTTGTTGGTGGTTGACTGACCGAAATCTTTTGAAGGGTATCCCTCTGCAGTCTCTCCCCAACGGGACTTCCTTCTGTTTTCAGATGCCTCCATCACAGGTTGGGGGGCTCATTTAGGCGGCCTCATTGCCTCAGGCGTTTGGAGGACAAACAGCAGCATATCAACATTTTGGAGTTGAAGGCAGCCTTCCTGGGTCTGAAGGACTTTCGGGAGAAAGTAGAGGACCATTCTGTCGTTCTCATGTCGGACAACACCATGGTTGCCTATGTGAACAAGCAGGGAGGCCTGGTTTCACGTCAGCTTCATGCCTTGACCGTCGAGGTTCACCAGTGGGCGGTCAGCAATTCGGTAGAGTTCTCAGCCAGGTATATCCCAGACAAACTCAGTCATCGGGATCAGATCCTAGGCACAGAGTGGTCCCTTCATCAGGTAGTAGCAGACAACTCTTCCAGGTTTGGGGGAGACCCATGCTGGACCCTTTCTTTTAACTCTGTTTCAACAGGAGAAACTGGAGACGTTCTGTCAGTGGTTCCAGATCCTTTTAGCGCTAGCGGAGGACGCGTTCCAAAATCCCTGAGACAACCTGGAGGTGTGTATGCTTTTCCTCCGATTTGTTTGACCCATCACATTCTGAACATGCTGATGAGTTCGCAGGGTCTCAGAATGACTTTAGTAGCCCCTCTGTGGCTGCAGGTGGAATGGTTTCAAGATCTGCTGTCGTTGCCGAAGGTTCCAAGAGAAATTCCCCTTTGACAGCATCTACTGTGGCAGCTGCATGTAGAAAGGTTCCACCAGTGAGTAGAATCCCTTTCTCTTCACAGTTGGAGGCTATCAAGTATCTCCTCCAAGTGAGAGGGTTTTCTCAGTGTATCAAGGGGAGGTGAATCTTCTGTTGGTTGCTGTCCAACCTCTCTAGTTATTACTGTTTAATGTAGCCTTTGGGATTTTCTCCCAGTTGTATTATGAGATCTTCATGCCACATCTCATTTGATTTTTGAATTTCTCTATCTTGGTGGTCAACCACAATCTCCCTCTTTTCACTTTCTTATAAAGCACTGAATGATTGAAGATGCCACCAGTACTGGGTTATGCATTACTGATACTTTCACCTGTGGTGCCCCAGAGTTGGTAGATCCAGTTGGAGCCACTGTTCAGTAGATTGGGTTCTTTGTTTACCTCTGTTTCAGTGCCAAACCAAACCAGTTAGTCATTTGTTGGTCCAGCCTCTATCTGAAGATGCATCAAACCTGCAATGCAGCTGGTGCTAGCACCTACAGCTTAGGGCTCAAATCTAGGTACATACTACCAGTAGGACCATACTCATGGAGGGGTACGAGTGCAACTTGCACATATAACAAGTGATGCCAGTCATGCCACAAAATTGGTATTTCAGTATATTCCACCTAATATTTGATAGTATAACAGCAAATGAAGCAAGTTTTTTTTTTTTTATACCTCATACAGAGCTTCACATAATGCAAAAACAATGCTGTGTACTTATAATTATTGGACGTACAGTAGAGTCAGTTACAGTACATGCTGAATAAGTAAACCTTACAATAAATAAGTTCTTTACTAAAACCCATAACCCATGTAGTTTATGGTTGTCTGGCCTGTTTGTTACCAGTGTAAAAAGCATAGAAAAACTCTTGCATGTAAATTTTTAAAAATACACTAAAGTAAATAATTGTTTTTCATCTGTAAGACTGTAATAGTGTACTATATTATTGTATATAACTGTATATTAATATAAAGAATAGAATCATGTGCTAGTATTATTTTTCTTGCTGCCTTCTGGGAACTTTCCTTTGTCCCACAAAAGGTTAAGCTTTTTCATGGAACTTTGTCTAGACCCACAAAGGTTAAGTAGGGGTGAAGGTCAAATATTGATGAAATTAACGGTTATCAAATGTATTATATTGATTATAATTTGGGTATTCCTATTCAACGCCTGATGATCCTGAATCATCAAATGATCATTTTGGAGAGAAGAGAAGAGAATTGGAAAAAAAAATAAAAAATTCACAATATCATAAGTAAGTATGCCTGCATAGCACATGGGTTGCCACCATGTTCAGATGACGAGGATTCCAATGAAAGTGTCTTCGGTGAAGAATTAACACAGGCTTGTACTGTTGAGGAAGAGATTGACAGGATTCTTCAGAAATGGAAGCGGGAGTTATGCCTTCCTGATTATCATGTTTTGCAGGAATTGGATGATGAGCAGACATTATGAGCAATTCCACACATATGAAAGAGCAAGAAAATTTGAAACAGAAAAGATTCCGTGATGGTGGTGCTACAGATTCACCAAGACTGCCACCACATTCAGTTGACCAGGAAGGTGGGGAAGGTTGGATGACCCATTCAGATGAAATCTCATGCAAGAAAAAGAGGAGGGGGAGACCTAGGAAATCGATTAACATAAAAATGGAAGGAAAACAAATAAAGCATCCAAGAGACAGAAGGCTAAGGCAACTAAGTGGAAGGCTGCAGGAGAAAACACACATCTTGAAAAAAAAGACAGAGCCAGTCAGGACAAGGTGGTCTGTTTTAACAACATAAGAAAAAGCAACAGATAAGGAAAGAAATCAAGGGCGGGGTAGGCTAGAAGTCATCTGCCAGAAAAGTGGTAAAAAAGAAATAACAATCCGAGAGACAGGAGACTCAGGCAGCTTAGTAAAAGACAAAGAGAACACAAAAATCTTAAAAGAAGAGAATAACAGGCCTAGAAGGTCAATTTTAACATCAAAGAAAAAAACTGATGTACTAATCAAGAAAGGAAGGGGAAGACCAAGGAAATCAGTATCAAGAGTGGAAAAAAAAAAAAAAAAAAAAAAAAAAAAAAAAAAAAAAAAAAAAAAAAAAAAAAAAAAAAAAAAAAAAAAAAAAAAAAGAGGCTGGCAGAGGCAGAAAACGTCCAAATTAATAAATACTATAAAAGATCCGAAAAGCAAGAGAGGCCGTGGAAGGCCTAGAAAAAGTTTGTCAGGGCCAGAAGAAATGTAAAACATCTGAAAGCAAGAGAGGCCGTGGAAGGTCTAGAAATATGGTGTCAGGGCCAGAGGGAAAAGAGTAATAGATCTTAAAAGCAAGAGAGGCCGTGGAAGGCCTAGAAAAATGGTGTCAGGGCCAGAGGGAAAAGTAATAGATCTGAAAAGCAAGAGAGGCCGTGGAAGGCCTAGAAAAATGGTGTCAGGGCCAGAAGAAAAAGTAAAAGATCAAAAAAAGTAAGGCCCAGGTAGGGAAACAAATGACTTAAAACAAAAAAAAAAAGAGGTCGAGGTCTCCCTCGTAAACAAATGGTATTTGAAGAAATGCTAAATGTCAATAATTATCAAGTAAAGGTTACTGTAACAAAAAATTTTTAATGTAGCAGCAGTAACCGTAAGAATGTTGCAGAAGGAAGCCTCTCCAAATACTTTCAGCATCTTATACAAATTCTCTGTAATTGAATTTTGGAGCAAATCTTGCAAATCATGTATCAAGAGTAGTCAAACAGAACTTAGAAGACGACAGCCATTTTTCTCTTATCTTAGAATTTATGTATATATTATGCTGTTCTCATTTATATTTGAATTTATGTATATATTATGCTGTTCTCATTTATATTTGTATTGTGTTTTCTCATTTCTATTTTTAAAATCCAGAAGGTAAATGCAATCATGTGCATAGGGCAAATGCATACACAAGCACTCATTTACTGGTGTCAGTGGATTTGCTGGTGGTTCATGTTACACTTATGATTTTTTAGTTGCATTTTTACAACCCAAGTGATAGACTCAATTGTATGTGTAGGAAATGTATGTAGAAGCGCACACGTTTTCTGGTTTGAACTTGTATGCACAAGCTCATTTGCAGGCATCTGTGAACTTCTACAGCTTAGCTTGGTTTGTGTTATCCTTATGATTTGATAAACTTCACCTATTTTCATTTCATTTTATTTTTGCTGTATTTTCTATTTTTTTTTATTATTTTTACAACCCAAGAGATAAAGGCAATCATGTGTAGGGAACGTACACAATTCGTGTGCTGCTTTTGGTTCATGTTATGCTTAAGATAGTTTATTTCAAGTACTGCACAGTATATATATGATTGGTACTGTATAAGTGCAAAATTCACCCTTTTTGTATAAAGTATGGTATAGTAATAATGATGCAAGATGGGAGAGAGAATACACTTCTAGAAGCTTGTTGCAGAGGAGTGTATTCTCCACTTTTCTCAGTTTTGAGTTTTGTATCACAAACCCATCCCTAACATTGGCAAAATGGTTGAAAATTGCTTCAAGTAAAGTTATTAACTATTCACATCTAGCAATGTCGCTGGGCAAGCATCTGAAAGTACAAGATGTCTAATGATACATTTTTCCTTTAAATCGAAGTTAAGAAGTCATAGAGACTTATTAAGCAATTTGCTGGATTAGGGAGTAGTTAGGTTAAAAAAACACTACCCAACAGCCATTTCTTGATCTTAGAATTTATGTATATTTTAAGCTGTTTCACTTTATATTTGTATAGTGTTCTTATTTCCATTTTTAAAATCCAGAAGGTAAATGCAATCATGTGCATAGGGCAAATGCATACACAAGCACTCAATTCACTGGTGTCAGTGAATTTGCAGTTTTGGTTCATATTACACTTATGATTTTTCAGTTGCATTTTTACAACCCAAGCCCCCTGATCCCAACTCCTTGACGAGGTGGGGGGCTTAGGGATCCACTGCAGAGAGAGTATGCCCCTTTATGCCTACGCTCTCTGCTGTGGATCCAACTGAACATTGGGACCTTTAACTCCTTTACTCCTCCTCCTTTTAAATTTCCCCATTTCACTTCTCCTCTTTCGTTGACGACCTTGGCATAGTATTGGACTATGAATTGACTGCTCTTTTAACTTGATGGAGGGTGGAGTTGGACGGCATGCCACTCCACCCGTAAAATTAGAGTACCTGACGTGGTTGAGGCGAGGGGAAATTTTTATGTCAAGCCATGCCCAGTGCTGGGTCCGATCTCATGGGACTGACGACCCTTAAGGCATTGTGGGTATGGCGTATATCCAGGTGAGTGTCCCAGGGTAGTTACCACTGTGTAACAGTATTGCTCCTCCCCTTGTTGGGCCTCCCTGGTGAGAGGGACCTCATCCTGGACGAAGTTTACAAATTTATTATATGGAAAATTTAAAAAATATCCCTACGACTTCTGGCACGAATTTGGACCAATCTAATGGAAGCTCAAATCAAAAAGACCAGTTTGGTATTAAAACATTAATACCATATATTAAACCAAGGAAATATCAGTACCGTCATGACCCAACCTTGATTCACTTTGACTCCCTCTTTAGGAGTGGAAGTTGGTCAAGGTTTCTAACCATCGAAGCTGAACAAAATATTTCAGCCTTGAAATTAGAAAATTTTTTTACTAAACAAACATCCAACGTCCAACGACGTAAATGTCTTTCAGAAAAATAAAAGAGAAGACTTGGCTTATAGAAGCCACAACAAAAAGCCAGTCAGAAGACTATTTGTCTTTAAAAATTATAGATACTATTAATGTTAAAAGTGGAAAAGCATGACAATATGAACAGCATTCAGGGTACCATTGTACTTCCAGACAATAATGATGAACCAATTAATAAGAAAATGCTTTTAGACTCTTTGAAAAAGAGATACCCCAATGTTGAAGATTGCGAGGTATATGATATTACAAGTAAAAGAGGCAGTAAACAAGTAGTAAAAATAGCAAAAATAAAATTTGAAGGTTCACAACTACCTCAAAAAATGAAAATTTTAGGACAAAAGAGAGAGTTAAGACCCTATATTCCAAAGCCACTGCAGTGTCAAAATTGCAGCAAGTATGGACACACAAAAGAGAAATTGCAGGAATGAACCGGTATGTGCTTACTGTGTATCTACAGAACACACCACCAAATGGAAGTGCGGTGAGCCTAAATGTGTAAACTGTGGTCAGAATCATCATGCAAGATCCAAAGAATGCATGTATTACATATACAATACGGAATTAAAAAAGTTAAAAAGAAAGAACAGGCATGTCCATAGCAGAGGCTAAATAGAATTGAAAGTGAGAGGAATTCAAGATCCCGCTAAGAAACGTACGTATTCTACTATAACTGGAACCAGTATTCATACAAAAAATCATACAGACAGAAGTAACAAGATGCAGCAAAGTAAGTCTCAATAAGTCTCAAGAAGAAGTCAGTAATATACAGGATAAAACTAAGATAGTAAAGAATCACGAAACAGGTGCAAATGAATTGGATAATATTCTATCAAATTCATTTGAGGTGTTAATGCAAATAGAAACACAAGAAGATACTACCACAGAGGTGGAAGGAAGAAGTTGTGATGTACCGAAAATTAAAGAAAAAAAAAGACCTTTAGAGAGAAACACCACCCAAAACAAAGAAACCAACTATAATTAGAGAAACATCGGTCAAATCAAAAACCAAAGATATGAAGAAAGAAAAAAAACAAAGTGAGAACATACCTTTATCTCCTAAAATAATAATAAAACCTATGGATGCAGAGATCCAAAACACCAAAGAAGTGGAGGAGAACCATACCATGGATGAAGGTGACTATGTCAAGGGTGATGAGATTACTCCATCACCAATAATTGGTATAACAAGAACAAACAAAGCAGTAGATGTACATGACAACACATGTGGCTGTAATGATTGCTTCATTGCATTGTGCAATAACAAAAATATAACAAAAGATTGCTTAACAAACATTATAAGAAATTTTATGAAATATAGAAAGAAAGAGGCCACCGATTTAAACACCCATGAAAAAGGATGTATGTGTATTGAACACTTAAAATATTATAAAGATAAACAGCTGAATGTGGTAAATAAAATTTTAGAAAAAATTCAAATTGATAAAAATACAAAAAAAGAAAATAAAACATGACCGATATAACATAATATTTTCAATAGTTATATTATATAATGGAACGTAAATGGTCTACAGACCAGATTACACCTGGGAGAAGTACAAAGGTTATTAAAGGAATATGAACCAATGATATTATGTCTACAACATGTCAATAATACAATACCAACAATAGGTAAATATACCTTAATATCAACATCACAGGAAGGAGGAGGAAATTTAGGTACAGCCATATATGTACATCATAAAGTATGTTATGACAAAGTACCAGTAAAAATTGCTGACCTCCAAATATCAGGTATTAGAATTCGAATTAAAAACGATAATTATATAATATATAATTTATACAATCAACCAATATGCATTACGATATTGATAAACTTGGAGAATTTATTAAAAATATCAAAGAACCTATAATAATATAGGGGATTTTAATGCTCACAACCCAATATGGGATTGCAACTGTTCAAACTCAAATAGAACAGGAAGTAAAGTAGAAGAACTTATAGATTCAAATGACATGTGTTGTATAAATGATGATGAAGTTAGCACATATTCAAAAACACATGGAACATTTTCCTCTGTAGACTTAACTCTCTGTTCAACAAGTATAGTTGACAGATGAAATTGGAACACAATTGATGACTTGTACACCAGTGACCATTTCCCAATATTAATTTCCTTTTTACAAAATAATCCAGCAAAACATGTTCCTCATTATAACATTTATAAAGCAGATTGGGAGCAGTATGAAATGCATACTAGAAGTATACCGCCATCTGAATGTCTGAAAGATCATAATGAAACTAATAAGTTTCTTGTTAATTACATCAAAGCTGCTGCTGATAAAGCAATACCAAAATCAAAACTCCATCCAACAAAACACAAAGTTCCGTGGTGGTCTGAAAAGCTAACAGGATTAATAAATATAAAACACTCAATAGGGAGACGATTGGATAATTTGAATAGAAAGTTCAGTAAAATAAATAAAGCATCACCAATGTTAGAAGGTACTTTACAAAAAATGACTATATTGTTGCTAGAAATTGATGCATTGAAGCCTATATACAACAAGTATCTGCAAAATTTCGAAAGGAAGTTTTTTTTTTTTTTTTTAATTCAAGGAAGAAAATAATTTTTCATGGAGGAAAATATGTATCAGATCTCTCTAATAATACTCCCATACAAAAAATATGGGTGAAAAAATTCAGAAAAATAAATGGTACCCATGTGAAACCTCCCAGACATGCCATATTAAAAGGCGGAAAAAGAATATACTTGATCCAAAAGAAATAAGTAACATAATAGGAGAAAACTTTGCTGATGTAAGTTGTGATAGAAATTTAGATGACCACTTCCGCACAAAAAAATAATATAGAACTAATAACAATAAATTTTGAAACAATAGAAGCCATATATTATAATAGGAAATTTAATATGGAAGAGTTGGAATATGCTCTCACTAACAGCAATAAATCTGCTCCTGGAGGTGACAATATTTGTTTTGAGATGATCTGCCACTTAGCACCTCTGGCAAAGACATACTTGTTGCAATTTTATAATCATTTATGGCTTAGAAATTTATTTCCTGATGAATGGCTTAAAGCAATAACAACTCCTATCCCCAAACCTGGAAAAGATCCAAGTGATGCAAATAACTACAGACCAATTTCTCTAACAAGTTGCTTGTGCAAATTACTAGAAAAAATGGTAAATGCTCGATTAACATGGCACATTTGAGAAAATAAAATCTTGTCTCCCACTCAGTACGGGTCACAGTGCAACAGATCTACATTAGATTCTCTAATAAACCTCGAAGACCATATACGAAGAGGATTTGAGCGAAAGCAAATAACTGTAGCAGTCTTTTCTGACATCAAAAAGGCTTATGATACTACCTGGAGGTACCCTATATTAAAATCTTACAAAATAACAACATCCATGGACATTAACCTAGGTTCATCCAAAACTTTTTAACCAAATCGTAGTTTCAAGTGAGAATTGATGATGTATTGTCAAGAACATTTCCACTTGAAAATGGTGTTCCACAGGGAAGTGTCCTTAGTGGCACAATGTTTACCCTAGCAATCAATGATATCAATAAAAATCTGCCTACTGGAATTAAAAGCAACCTATACATGGATGATTTTGCCATATATTATTCAGCCTCTCGTATTAAACATGCAGAACGCATCATTAATTAAAGTATATAATAAAAATAAACAATGAATGGACCTCATCTGTAGGATTTAAGTTATCCATACATAAGACTCAAGCAGTAGTGTTTTATAAAGATAAAAGGTGGATGAATGGTGAAGTGATAGATTTAAAAATCAGAAATCATAGTATACCAATTAGACAAACTGCAAAATATTTGGGTTTAGTGTTTGATACTCACTTAAACTGGAAACCTCACATAACATACTTGAAATCAAAATGTAAAGTAAAAAAGCATTAAATCTAATTAGAAAATTATCAAACACCACTTGGGGAGCCGATAGACAAACCCTAACATTACTGTATACAGCAACAGTTCTGTCTATCATCGATTACAGTAGCGAAATATATGGCTCGGCGTCAGACGCAGTACTGAAAACGTTGGGACCTAGTTCATAATGAGGGCCTTAGAATATGTTCAAGGAGCCTTTAAATCATCACCGACCGCTTCCTTACAGGTTGAATGTGGTGAACTACCTCTCTCTCTCCATAGAGAGCTTGTAATAATGAAGAGTGGTCCGAGAATTAGGACAAGCGATTCTCCAACAAAAAAATTATTTGAACTCAGAGATATTTTTATTAACAATCATCCACCCCCTTTTCCAATTAGAGCTAGAAGACTGTTTGAGTCACTAAATGTGAATATACAAATTCCTCCAGTAGTTTAAATTACCTCCGCCTTGCACACTGAATAAAATGAAAACTTGCTCACAATTAATATTTATCAAAAAAATACTTATATACGCCAACACACCATAGACAAACATACAATAGAACATATGAACCGAAAAGGTCCACACTATGCATATTCACAGATGGATCTAAATCAGGAACATGGAGTGGGATGCTGCAGTGTCCCAGGACAAATCATATCAATTCTCTCTTCCTAATACAGCTTCAATATTCACAGCAGAACTTTGCACAATAGCCTCAGCCATAAAAATAATTAAAGAAACATCACTCAATAATTTTGTGATTTTTAGTGACTCAAGAAGTGCCATAGAAGCCATCCAGAGTTACAAACCAAAAAATAATATTGTACAACAAATTAAATTATTACTTCATAAATAGATATTATTGGGAAAAAAGTAGAAATATGTTGGATCCTTTCCCATGTAGGGATCAAAGGAAATGAAGAGGCTGACAAAGCAGCCAAGAAGCAATTCAATGAGAAGATCAAGTGTGAATCTCCCTATGAGTGATTATGTAACATACATAAAGATGGGTATTATAAGGAAATGGCAACATATATGGAATGAAGAGTCAGAAAATAACAAATTAGAGCAAATAAAACTTGATGATGGAAAGTGGAGTTCATCATATCAGAGAGAGAGACGTGAACAAGTAATTCTGACACGTCTCCGTATAGGCCATACCCGTCTGACACATGGACACTTAATGAGCAGCCCACACGACTCTGCTCCAGAGTGTGCAGAGTGCAAGGAGTTGGTAACATCAGACATGTCTTGTGTGAGTGTCCAAAGTATGACCGCAGAGACTGTCAATCTTTGGAAATAAGACAATGAAAGAAATCTTGTCAGAATCGTCTACATTTTCGGTAGTTCCGATTTTCACTTTTCTGAGGAACTGCAATTTTAGTGTTTTATTGAATTTTAAAACATTTCAAAAAGTTAAAATTAATTCTGAATTTTAATATACCATTTTAGTATGTATGTTAGAGAACATGAGTAAATGTATTTATTGTGTGTATGTTTTAGTATGTAAAGCATTTGCCTTGGTGCAATTTATTTATTTATCCTGTATGACCAACTTGGTCCCAGCTATGGCCTCAGAGCTAGACCTGGCATTTTATCTAATCCTTTGGGCCAGCCCTAGGAGAGCTGAAAATCAGCTCTGTGGTCTGGTTAAACTACTTTTATAATAATAATTTACAACCCAAGTGATAGACTCAATCGTACGTGTAGGAAATGTATGTAGAAGCACACACGTTCTCTGGTTTGAACTTGTATGCACAAGCTCATTTGCAGGCATCTGTAAACTTCTACAGCTTAGTTTGTGTTGTGTTATCCTTATGATTTGATAAATTCACCATTTTCATTTATAATTTACTGTATTTTCTAATTTTTTCTTTATTTTTACAACCCAAGAGATAAGGCAATCATGTGTAAGGGTACGTACACAATTTGTGTGCTTTTGGTTCATAATATACTTATGATAGTTTATTTCAAGTACTGAACAGTATTTATGATTGGTACTGTATAAGGGCAAAATTCACCCTTTTAAGTATAAAGCATGGTATAGTAATAATGATGCAAGAAGGGAGAGAGAATACTGACAAAAAGTCGGATTTGTAGATCTATTGTTGCAGATAGCTGATTTCTAGAAATCCTGTTTGAATAATCTAGAAGACTGGATGTGCAGAACAAAGAGACTAGTTTCTTCAAGTATGCTAAGTCCCTTGATGAATCTTTTTCTAGTAGATGTTTGTCATGCGGACAAAATGTTGGATATCTAGATCTATTGTTGCAGGTTGCTGATTTGTAGAAATCCTGTTGGAATAATCTAGAAGACTGGCTGTGCAGAACAAAGAGACTCTAGTTTCTTCCAGAATGCTATGTCCCTTGATGAATCTTTTTCTAGATGATGTTTGTCATGCGGACAAAAAGTCGGATATCTAGAACTATTGTTGCAGGTTGCTGATTTCTAGAAATCCTGTTGGAATAATCTAGAAGACCAGCTGTGCAGAATAAAGAGCTAGTTTCTTCAAGTATGCTATGTCCCTTTGGATGAATTTTCTTCTAGAAGGAAATGTTTGTCATGCGGACAAAAAGGTCGGGATATCTAGATCTATTGTTGCAGGTTGTGGTGATTTGCGTTTCGGCCCGACAGTGAAGAATTTCTTGGAAGAGAAGCGCCTCCCTATGAAATGCCTGCTGGTGTTGGAGAATGCCCCTGCTCACCCTCCTGGCCTCGAGGAAGATATCCTAGCAGAGTATTCTTTTTATCAAGGTCCTTTATATTTCGCCTAACACCACCCTTCTCCTCCAGCCCATAGACCAGCAAGTGATATCGAACTTCAAGAAGCTGTGTACAAAACATCTTTTCAAGAGATGTTTCGACAACACCGATACCAAAAACCTCACCTTGCATGAATTTTGGAAGGAGCATTCCGATATCGTGATATGCATTCGACTCATTGATCTAGCTTGGCAGGAGGTTTTGAGGCGAACCTTGAATTCTTTGTGGAGGAAACTGTGGCCTGATGTCGTATCTGCTCAAGACTTCGAGGGATTCGACATGGGCGAAGCTGATGCAGATTCAGAAACAGTTGACGATCCTGAAACTGTTTCGCAACCAGATATAGACGACAGATCATTGCACTCGGCAAGCCCATGGGGCTGGTCGTCGACGAGGACGAAATCAATGACCTCGAGGAGCACCAAGAGGAGCTTACGACGAATGACCTAAAGGAGTTGGAGCCCATGCAACATAACGTCGTTCAAGAAGGGTTCTCTAGAAACGGCGAGGAAGAGGACCAGGAACCTATGACAACAGCAGAAATTAACCCTTAAACGCCTATTGGAAGTATTATACGTCGACGAAAATTGTCTGTTGGGTGATTAATTGACGTATGGTATGTTGAGGCAAAAGTTTTTTTTAAATATTCAAGGAAAAATAGTTATTGGCCTACTTGGCGAACAATTTTGAATCACGCACCTTGAGGGATGCTGGGAGTTCACGGATCAAGCTGTTGTTTTGTTTACAAGCGTTACCCAGGCACGCATGTGCGAATTTCTTTCTTCTTGCACTAAAAAGCATCAGTGACACACCTCAGAAATTAGTCACTTTGACGTAATTTTTGCACCATTTTATATTAGCTGTTACATAGGGTTTTATATATAAAAATGCACAATGTAGAAACACAATCATGTGTAGCTTTTATCAGTTGTGAAATATTTTCATATAACTAACGATAAGTGCCAGAAATTTCTAACCTTTGGTCTGACCTTGATCTCGACCGAAATGGTCGAAAAACGCAATTGTAAATAAGAAACTCTCACATTCTAGTAATATTCAATCAATTACCTTTATTGTGCAACAAATTTTGAGTCTCTAGCACAATATTTCGATTTAGGTGGTGAATTTTTGAGAAAAATTTTTCCTTACGTCCGCACGGTAACTGCTGAAAAAATCGGAAATTCTTTCGTCCGATTCTCGTAATGTTTGCACCGATTTATATTAGCCGTTACATAAAGTTTTATTTATGAAAATGTGCGCAATTTCATGTAGAATACAACATCAAATATTTTCATATAAAAAAACACGTAGAAAAAATTCCTCTATTCAAGGTCATTTTTGAATGTTTAGTGGATGGGAAGCTTTGCTTGTAAGTTTTTGATGATTGTTTTTTCTTTGCCAGTTTGCTCATTGATTTTGGTTTTATCTTTTGTTGGAGTTAATGGAGGAGAGGATGAGAGTGTTCTTACCCTCTTCATTTGTTTTTTCCCTCTAATTCCATTAAATCAAGCAGAGATTCTGCCTGAGATAATGCAAAAGGAGGAGTAGAGGGAGGTTTGAGGGAGATATCAGTTTGTTATATGGAATATTTATTTTATCCGTCTTTGCCGATTGTACTCTAACCTTACTAGGCTGAGCACTTGGCCCCAGTATGTCGGGCCACAGGAGTAGAAGCATCCTTTATTGAGGATGAGGAAGGATCAGCAGATTGGAGTGGAGCCCTAGTGGTGGAATGTTGAACCACAGGGGCTGAAGCATCCTTCATTGAAGATGAGGAAGGAGTAATGGATTGAAGTGGAGCCCTTGTGGTAGTAAGGGCTTTAGAATAACTCTTGGTCTCTTCCCAAGAGTCGTCTTGCATGTCCAATACTGATGTGCTCTGTATATGCTTTATTAATTGCTGCTGTTTCAACTTTAAATTCTTCACATATTTTATCAACTGATTTGTGCTCTAGCTGACAATTAATGCATTTAGGTATATCTGAGCATGGGCCATGTTCTAGGGCAGAGCAATTATTGCACATCTTATTATTTTTACAAACTTTAGATGGATGACCAAATTTAAAACAATTAAAACATTGTAATGCTTTTGGTTGAAAAGGTCTAACTCTCACACTTTCATTTTCTATTAGTATATGAGATGGTACATTACTGTCTTCAAAAGTAAAATAAATCATGTTGCCATTTGGGACCTTTTTCACTTTCCATACAGGTGGTGGACACATCTAAAATTTCTGCTTCAGTAAACTCGTACAAGTCTCAATCGAAAACAACACCTCTTCCATAGATAAAATTTAGAGTGAGGACTAATTGTTTTCTCTATCATATCGTTATCAACTTTCACCATTGTTAGCATCTGTGACTTGAGTTTTAGATTTTGCATGAATAAGTACAGAGCTCTTACCAAATCTAGAAATGTCACTACTCATTATGCACCTATTTTTTGCTGCAAATGGTACCTACTAAACTTGTAATAATTGAAGTTCTCCTCCTTGACTTTAACTACCAGCCATTTAGGAGGTTGGGGGACTCTTATTTTGTCAACGTTGCTACTATTGGAGTTGATTGGATTCCATTCTGCAGGTTTATAAATGTCTAAGTTTCTTGGGGCTTTATCCAAATGCTCCTTTAACCCTTAAATGCCAACTGGACATATTTTACATCGACATTTTTTGTCTCACGGGTGCCGACTGGACGTATTTTACGTCGACATACAAAAGTTTTTTAAAAATTCGCGGAAAAATACTTTTAGGCCTACCAGCCGAAAACTCTTGAATCATGCGCCTTGGGGGATGCTGGGAGTTCACGGATCAAGGTGTTGTTTTGTTTACAATCGTTATGCAGGCGCGCAAGCGCGAATTTCTTTCTTGCCCGCACTAAAAAGTATCTGTGACACATCTCGGAAATTATTTCGTCACTTTGACATAATTTTTTTACCATTTTAAATTAGCCGTTACATGGAGTATTATATATGAAAATGTGCGCATTTTTATGTAAAATACAACAAAAAAAATATTCATGATTGTAGCTTTTATCAGTTTTGAGATATTTTCATATAAATAATGATAAGTGCCAAAATTTCAACCTCGGTCAACTTTGACTCTACCGAAATGGTCGAAAAACGCAATTGTAAGCTAAAACTCTTATATTTTAGTAATATTCAATCACTTACCTTAATTTTGAAACTAATTGGAAGTCTCTAGCACAATATTTCGATTTATATTGAATTTATGAAAAAACTTTTTCCTTACGTCGCGCGGTAACTCTTCCGAAAAAAATCATACATGCGATTGTGGTATTGTTTACACCATGTTAAATTAGCCGTTACATAAAGTTTTATATATGTAAATGTGCGCAATTTCATGCACAATACAACTAAAAAAACCCATGGTTGTAGCTTTTATCAATTTTGAAATATTTTCATATAAAAAATGATGTGACAAATTTTCAACCTTCGGTCAATTTTTGACTACCGAAATGGTCGAAAAAAACGCAATTGTAAGCTAAAACGCTTATATTCTAGTAATATTCAGCATTTACCTTCATTTTGCAACAAATTGGAGTTCTCTAAACAATAAATTTCGATTATGGTGAATTATAAAAAAAAATTTCATTTTCTTTACGTCCGCGTGGTAACTCTTCCGAAAAAATCATACGTGCGATTGTGGTAAGTGTTTGCACCATTTTAAATTAGCCGTTACATAAAGTTTTTATATATGAAAATGTGCGCAATTTCATGTATAATACAACAAAAAATAGTTGAAGGTTGTAGCTTTTCTCATTTTTGAAATATTTGCATATAAATCACGATAAATAGAAAAAAAACCACGTTCTGTCAAATTTGACTCTACCGAAATGGTCGAAAAAACGCAATTTGTAAGATAAAACTCTTACAGTCTAGCAATATTCAGTCATTTATCATCATTTCGTGAAACAAATTCGAAGTCTCTAGCACAATATTTAAATTCATGGTGAATTTTTAAAAAAAAACTTTTCTTCCTCCGCGCGCGGATTCTCCGCCACAAACTCTCCGAAATGCGTAAGTTCCATTCTCGGAATATTTGCTCCGTTTCATATTAGGCATTTCATAGAGTTTTATATATGAAAATGTGCGCAATTTCATGTAGAATAAAATGAAAAATATTTGAAAGTTGTAGCTTTTCTTATTTCCGAAATAATTGCATATAAAAAATATATAAAAAAAATTCGACATTCGGTCAACTTTAACTTGTCAGATATGGTCAAAAACTGCATTTGTAAGCTAATACTCTTACAGTATAGTAATATTCAATCATTTGTCTTCATTTTGAAAGAAATTGGAAGTCTCTAGGACAATATTTAGATTTATAGTGAATTTTTGAAAAAAATATTGGTTTGTTTACGTCGCGCGTTACGAATTCATGCATTATTTTGTGATAATATCTTCTCTGTGTTGCTTTTATCGTTTTACAATGTGTTATGTACCAAAATGATTGCAATTTAGTGTACATTACAACAAAAAAAAAAGTAACTTGTTACCTTTAAAACCGTTTTGCGCATAGCACGATTTAAATACAATTATATATGAATTTTCGTTTTGGCGCTATCATATATCGCATTATTTATATATGATAATGATAATTTTTTTTCATTTCTGATGGTTACATACTAAACTTCAAGCAATGGCAAGGAGCCAAAAATTAACTCTTAATCTTGAAAACTAAGACCGCTGTGATTTTTTGAAAAAAATATTTTTTCCGCTTCCGCGCTCACTCTGAAACGTCTACGGCACACGGGAGACTTTTTTTTTTTTTACCGCTTCGGCGTTTAAGGGTTAATTCTGTTAAAAGTCTTTCCTCAGAGAAAGCCATCAACTGAGGGGCATAAATCAAGCCCTTGCTGGAGTTAAGGCTGGAGTGGGGAGTGCACTCAACCGTAACTCCCGCAAGGTCTAACAATCCCACTAACTTAATACTTTCCTCTGGGGAGATGCTTTCTACAAGGTCATATTTCCATTCTGCGGTGTTATTTTTGGCTGTCTGCCACAACATTTCATGATTTCCCTATGCACTTGAAAAATGTCTATAGTGTCACCTTCTAGCTTCAAATTCAGGTATTTATTAAAAGAATTGGGTACAAAGACCCCAGGAGCTATTTCATACTTATTATTTTTCTTCATGGCAAATGGTTCCAGTGTGACAATACTGGAACCAGATGCTTTTTGTTTAGATTTCCTGGCTGTATTATATTTACTCGCATTGCTTTGGGTTGTCAACTGTGTCCGTCTTGTCATTCGGCCCAGGGATACTACATTGATCCTGGGGACCGACCATGGAAAAACTGATGTTTGGTTCCATGGACAAGTCCTTCAATGAAAGCATAGGGTCGTCAACAGAAATAGGGGTGGGTTGCCATAGAACGTAAAATACATAGTTCATCCAAATATTCCCCATACCCACATGGAGTCACACTTAGAGGACGGGTCATCCCCTTAATTGAGGGTCGTTCTAGAGGTAATTACTGGATATAAACCCTACCTCCAGTGCTAAGGCGTCATGATGTCCGTCGAGATCAGACCCGGCATTAAGGATAGGTTTTGACATTAAACTTTACCCTTGCTCGACCACGTCAGGTACTAGAGTGTTTACTGTGGGGGTGGTATGCCGTCCATCCCTCCCACCCTCCTTCAAATCCCAATATTTAGACTAAATCATGTCCAAAACCAAGCCAATAGTCATTAACATAGAAACCATACCTTATAGGGGGAGGAAGGCAGAAAGATGAAATGTTTTTAGTAGAAGAAAAAGGGCTGACTTATTTTGTTGGATCAAAAGCTGGGCACCAAGGCCCAGCGAGAAAGATATAATCTGGTAAATATGATGTTGAAAATGTGAGTAAAATAGCTTTGTTTACTCCTTTGAATTTTTTGACATTAATTACTGTTGGTGGGCATCATTTCAAAATCTCCTCTTCAGAAATTCATACAAATCTTGCAATAAATAATAACCTTTTGAATTGATTAAAAGATTTATGGGAGGAAATTTTATGAATAACGTCATTAGGAGATGATTTAAAGACTCCTAGCATTACTGACTGAGATTCGTCAACGCCCTAATTAGTAAATTTCGGCCAAATCTTTTTAGGTTTCCTTTTGGAATGGGTCCTACTTTTCTTTCCAGGCATTCATAGCCCTTAAAGTAATTATTACAGCCTTCTCTGTATGGGGCTACATACCATACTGGTTCTGGAGTAGTTCTAGGAACTGAATCCTCCTCTTCATACAGTTCCGTGAATTTAGGGCCAAGTCTCGTTCCAAATTTTTCATAGTTTTTGATGTTTATAAAGTTTCCCTGGCAGGAAAGACTGGTATTTTTCTTTATTATTTATATGAGAAAGGGCACTTTGGGCTTGAATATGATTATTGTAAATGATGTATGCTTCAAAATTTTTCTTGTCATTCTTAAGTTTCATCCTTATTCTTTCAATGATTCAAAAGTGTTTTAACAATTGGAAAAGCTGTTCGTAATTTATATCTCTTGATATGTCAGAGCAGTACAGTACTCTTAAATTAACATTTTTACCACCAGTACTTTTATCCCCCTGGCGTCCCGGGGAAGAAGGAAGGAAAGCTTCCAGTTTTAATACTGGAAACAGTATTTAGGGCCACATTCAAATTCACGCCTTCGTTCTGCAACAGTGTCGGGGAAGTGTCATTTGGTCCAGGGATAGGGGACTTAATTCGTTATTAATTTCAAAAACAAACAAACAAACAAAAAATAGCTGCCTGAAAATCTCTGAGAGAGGCCAAGAACTCTTCATGAGGCTCACTCCTCTACCAATGACACCAGTGAGAACCAACTCCCAAATGTCCACTCCCTACCCTACCCCGAAAGGGATGGCACCAACATGATAAGAATGGCTCAAGTGTAAGCTAAACCCACTTGATGGGACTGAGAACAAAACAAAAAAGAATGTAATCATCCCCATCCTCATCATATTTGTGGGCAAACCGGACAAAATGCCGAGAGTCCTATTCCCTGAACCAATCCATCCCTGGAATCCATGGACCGACTCTAAGGAATAGTTCCGTCATTGAATTATCAGCATGCTAGCAGGCTAGTAAGTTGATAACTCTCGGATCCAAACATTATCGGGTGGCTGACAAGACCACCACAGCTCTCACAATTGGCTTCGAAAGTGAGCACCAATTCAAGCACCAGCACCTCCTCATCAATGATCAAGACAGTGAAAAGGAGAGATGTAGAAGTAGGACAAGAAGGCGTGAAAAAGGTGAAAGGAGTTGAGTAAAAGATCAAAAGGTGCAACATGAGGAAAACCAAGCATTTGCACTATAGAATAATTAGTAAGAGATGTTGGACAGTAAGATCATAGAAATTTAGGAACGTGTGGTATAGAGGGAAGAAGCAAAGAGATGAAGTAAACAGAAGGAAAGGGACTGGTACTTAGTTGAGCCAAATGCAGGTGTCCAAGGCTAGGAGAGACTCCCTCCTAAGAGGAACACCCTCCAGCATCAGACACCCGCATCCGGCCCATAAGCCCTCTCTCAACAACAACGAGACCAGTCTTGGGAGGGTCTGGAAGCGAGAGAAGACTTTTGTTGGTGGTTGACTGACCGAAATCTTTTGAAGGGTATCCCTCTGCAGTCTCTCCCACCGGACTTCCTTCTGTTTTCAGATGCCTCCCTCACAGGTTGGGGGGCTCATTTAGGCGGCCTCATTGCCTCAGGCGTTTGGAGGACAAACAGCAGCATATCAACATCTTGGAGTTGAAGGCAGCCTTCCTGGGTCTGAAGGAGTTTCGGGAGAAAGTAGAGGACCATTCTGTCATTCTCATGTCGGACAACACCATGGTTGCCTATGTGAACAAGCAGGGAGGCCTGGTTTCACGTCAGCTTCATGCCTTGACCGTCGAGGTTCACCAGTGGGCGGTTAGCAATTCGGTAGAGTTCTCAGCCAGGTATATCCCAGACAAACTCAGTCATCGGGATCAGATCCTAGGCACAGAGTGGTCCCTTCATCAGGTAGTAGCAGACAAGCTCTTCCAGGTTTGGGGGAGACCCATGCTGGACCTTTCTTTTAACTCTGTTCAACAGGAGAAACTGGAGATGTTCTGTTCAGTGGTTCCAGATCCTTTAGCGCTAGCGGAGGACGCGTTCCAACATCCCTGAGACAACCTGGAGGTGTATGCTTTTCCTCCGATTTGTTTGACCCATCACATTCTGAACATGCTGATGAGTTCGCAGGGTCTCAGAATGACTTTAGTAGCCCATCTGTGACTGCAGGTGGAATGGTTTCAAGATCTGCTGTCGTTGCCGAAGGTTCCAAGAGAAATTCCCCTTTGACAGCATCTACTGTGGCAGCTGCATGTAGAAAGGTTCCACCAGTGAGTAGAATCCCTTTCTCTTCACAGTTGGAGGCTATCAAGTATCTCCTCCAAGTGAGAGGGTTTTCTCAGTGTATCAAGGGGAGGTGAATCTTCTGTTGGTTGCTGTCCAACCTCTCTAGTTATTACTGTTTAATGTAGCCTTTGGGGTTTTCTCCCAGTTGTATTATGAGATCTTCATGCCACATCTCATTTTATTTTTGAATTTCTCTATCTTGGTGGTCAACCACAATCTCCCTCTTTTCACTTTCTTATAAAGCACTGAATGATTGAAGATGCCACCAGTACTGGGTTATGCATTACTGATACTTTCACCTGTTGGTGTCCAGAGTTGGTAGATCTCCAGTTGGAGCCACTGTTCAGTAGATTGGGTTCTTTGTTTACCTCTGTTTCAGTGACCAAACCAGTTAGTCATTTGTTGGTCCAGCCTCTATCTGAAGATGCATCAACCTGCAATGCAGCTGGTGCTAGCACCTACAGCTTAGGGCTCAAATCTAGGTACATACTACCAGTAGGACCATACTCATGGAGGGGTACGAGTGCAACTTGCACATATAGATGATGGCCAGTCATGCCACAAAATTGGTATTTCAGTATATTCCACCTAATATTTGATAGTATAACAGCAAATGAAGCAAGTTTTTTTTTATACTACTCATACAGAGCTTCACATAATGCAAAAACAATGCTGTGTACTATAATATTGGACATACGTAGTCAGTACAGTACTGCTGAATAAGTAAACCCTACAATAAATAAGTTCTAAAACCCATAACCCATGTAGTTTATGGTGTCTGGCCTGTGTACAGTGTAAAAAGCATAGAAAAACTCTAGCATGTAAATCTTTAAAAATACACTAAAGTAAATCATTGTTTTTCATCTGTAAGACTGTAATAGTGTACTATATTATTGTATATAACTGTATATTAATATAAAGAATAGAATCATGTGCTAGTATTATTTTTCTTGCTGCCTTCTGGGAACTTTCCTTTGTCCCACAAAAGGTTAAGCTTTTTCATGGAACTTTGTCTAGACCCACAAAGGTTAAGTAGGGGTGAAGGTCAAATATTGATGAAATTAGCTGTTATCAAATGTCTTTAATTTATTTTGCATATACATTTTGTGTTATTCCTATTTCAGCTGGCCTTTGATGATCCTGAATCATCAAATGATTCATTTTGGAGAGAAGAGAAGAGAATTGGAAAAAAAAAAAAAAAAAATTGACAATATCATAAGTACTGCCTGCATAGCACATGGGTTGCCACCATGTTCAGATGACGAGGATTCCAATGAAAGTGTCTTCGGTGAAGAATTAGCACAGGCTTGTACTGTTGAGGAAGAGATTGACAGGATTCTTCAGAAATGGAAGCGGGAGTTATGCCTTCCTGATTATCATGTTTTGAAGGAATTGGATGATGAGCAGTGTCTCATATTCCTTGGAAAGAAGAGAAGATTAGAGGACATTATGAGCAATTCCCCACATATGAATCCGTGATGGTGGTGCTACAGATTCACCAAGACTGCCACCACATTCAGTTGACCAGGAAGGTGGGGAAGGTTGGAAGACCCATTCAGATGAAATCTCATGCAAGAAAAGAAGGAGGGGGAGACCTAGGAAATCGATTAACATAAAAAATGGAAGGAAACAAATAAAGCATCCAAGAGACAGAAGGCTAAGGCAACTAAGTGGAAGGCTGCAGGAGAAAACACACATCTTGAAAAAAAGACAGAGCCAGTCAGGACAAGGAGGTCTGTTTTAACAACAAAAGAAAAAGCAACAGATAAGGAAAGAAATCAAGGGCGGGGTAGGCCTAGGAAGTCATCTACCAGAAAAGTGGTAAAAAAAAAAATAAACAATCCGAGAGACAGGAGACTCAGGCAGCTTAGTAAAAGACTGAAAGAGAACACAAAAATCTTAAAAGAAGAGAATAACAGGCCTAGAAGGTCAATTTTAACATCAAAGAAAAAAACTGATGTACTAATCAAGAAAGGAAGGGGAAGACCAAGGAAATCAGTATCAAGAGTGGAGGTAAAGGAAAAAAAAAAAAAAAAAAAAAAAAAAAAAAAAAAAAAAAAAAAAAAAAAAAAAAAAAGAGGCTAGCAGAGGTAGAAAACGTCCAAATTAATAAAAACTATAAAGATCCGAAAGCAAGAGAGGCCATGGAAAGCCTAGAAAAAGTTTGTCAGGGCCAGTAGAAAGTGTAAAACATCTGAAACAAGCAAGAGAGGCCGTGGAAAGTCTGGAAAAATGG
This sequence comes from Macrobrachium nipponense, assembly GCF_015104395.2. NCBI lineage: Eukaryota > Metazoa > Arthropoda > Malacostraca > Decapoda > Palaemonidae > Macrobrachium > Macrobrachium nipponense. Next base: position 1,808,206 of record NC_061094.1, read on the forward strand.
TGTCAGGGCCAGAGGGAAAAGTAATTGATCTGAAAAGCAAGAGAGGTCGTGGAAGGCCTAGAAAAATGGAGTGTCAGGGCCAGAAGAAAAAGTAAAAGATCAAAAAAAGAAAGGCCCAGGTAGGGAAACAAATGACTTAAAAAAGAGGCCGAGGTCTCCCTCGAAAACAAATGGTATTTGAAGAAATGCTTAATGTCAAAAATTATCAAGTAAAGGTTACTGTAACAAAAATTTTTTAATGTAGCAGCAGTAACCGTAAGAATGTTGCAGAAGGAAGCCTCTCCAAATACTTTCAGCATCTTATACAAATTCTCTGTAATTGAATTTTGGAGCAAATCTTGCAAATCATGTATCAAGAGTAGTCAAACAGAACTTAGAAGACGACAGCCATTTCTTCATCTTAGAATTTATGTATATATTAGCGTTCTCATTTATATTTGTATTGTGTTTTCTCATTTCTATTTTTAAAATCCAGAAGGTAAATGCAATCATGTGCATAGGGCAAATGCATACACAAGCACTCATTCCCTGGTGTCAGTGGATTTGCTGTTTTGGTTCATGTTACACTTATGATTTTTTAGTTGCATTTTTACAACCCAAGTGATAGACTCAATCGTATGTGTAGGAAATGTATGTAGAAGCGCACACGTTCTCGATCTGGTTTGAACTGTATGCACAAGCTCATTTACAGGTATCTGTGAACTTCTACAGCTTAGCTTGGTTTGTGTTATCCTTATGATTTGATAAATTCACTATTTTCATTTATATTTTACTGTATTTTCTAATTTTTTTTTTTTTTTTTTTTTTTTTTTTTTACAACCCAAGAGATAAAGGCAATCATGTGTAGGGAACGTACACATTCCGTGCGCTGCTTTTTTGGTTCATATTATGCTTTTATGATAGTTTATTTCAAGTACTGCACAGTATATATGATGGTACTGTATAAGTGCAAAATTCACCCTTTTTGTATAAAGTATGGTATAGTAATAATGATGCAAGATGGGAGAGAGAATACACTTCTAAAAGCTTGTTTGCAGAGGAGTGTATTCTCCACTTTTCTCAGTTTAGAGTTTTGTATCACAAACCCATCCCTAACATTGGCAAAATGGTTGAAAATTGCTTCAAGTAAAGTTATTAACTATTCACATCTAGCAATGTCGCTGGGCAAGCATCTGAAATTACAAGATGTCTAATGATACATTTTTTCTTTAAATCGAAGTTAAGAAGTCTTCATAGAGACTTATTAGCAATTTTGCTGGATTAGGGAGTAGTTAGGTTAATATACACTACCCACAGCCATTTCCTTGATCTTAGAATTTATGTATAATTTTATGCTGTTCTCTTTATTTATTTTGGATTGTGTTCTTATTTCCATTTTTAAAATCCAGAAGGTGGGTAAATGCAATCATGCATAGGGCAAATGCATTACACAAGCACTCATTCACTGGTGTCAGTGGATTTGCTGTTTTGGTTCATGTTACATTATGATTTTTTAGTTGCATTTTTACAACCCAAGTGATAGACTCAATCGTACGTGTAGGAAATGTATGTAGAAGCACACACGTTCTCTGGTTTGAACTTGTATGCACAAGCTCATTTGCAGGCATCTGTAAACTTCTACAGCTTAGTTTGTGTTGTGTTATCCTTATGATTTGATAAATTCACCATTTTCATTTATATTTTTACTGTATTTTCTAATTTTTTATTTTTACAACCCAAGAGATAAAGGCAATCATGTGTAGGGTACGTACACAATTCGTGTGCTTTTGGTTCATATTATACTTATGATAGTTTATTTCAAGTACTGAACAGTATTTATGATTGGTACTGTATAAGGGCAAAATTCACCCTTTTTAGTATAAAGCATGGTATAGTAATAATGATGCAAGAAGGGAGAGAGAATACTGACAAAAAGTCGGATTTGTAGATCTATTGTTGCAGATAGCTGATTTCTAGAAATCCTGTTTGAATAATCTAGAAGACTGGCTGTGCAGAACAAAGAGACTAGTTTCTTCAAGTATGCTAAGTCCCTTGATGAATCTTTTTCTAGTAAGAGTGTCATGCGGACAAAATGTTTGGATATCTAGATCTCCTTGTTGCAGGTTGCTGATTTGTAGAAATCCTGTTGGAATAAATCTAGAGACTGGCTGTGCAGAACAAAGAGACTAGTTTCTTCAAGTATGCTATGTCCCTTGATGAATCTTTTTCTAGATGATGTTTGTCATGCGGACAAAAAGTCGGATATCTAGAACTTTTGTTGCAGGTTGCTGATTTCTAGAAATCCTGTTGGAATAATCTAGAAGACCAGCTGTGCAGAATAAAGAGACTAGTTTCTTCAAGTATGCTATGTCCCTTGATGAATTTTCTTCTAGAAGATGTTTGTCATGCGGACAAAAAGTCAGATATCTAGATCTATTGTTGCAGGTTGTGGTGATTTGCGTTTCAGCCCGACAGTGAAGAATTTCTTGGAAGAGAAGCGCCTCCCTATGAAATGCCTGCTGGTGTTGGAGAATGCCCCTGCTCACCCTCCTGGCCTCGAGGAAGATATCCTAGCAGAGTATTCTTTTTATCAAGGTTCTTTATATTTTGCCTAACACCACCCTTCTCCTCCAGCCCATAGACCAGCAAGTGATATCGAACTTCAAGAAGCTGTATACGAAACATCTTTTCAAGAGATGTTTCGACAACACCGATACCACAAACCTCACCTTGCATGAATTTTGGAAGGAGCATTCCGATATCGTGATATGCATTCGACTCATTGATCTAGCTTGGCGGGAGGTTTTGAGGCAAACCTTGAATTCTTTGTGGAGGAAACTGTGGCCTGATGTCGTATCTGCTCAAGACTTCGAGGGATTCGACATGGGCGAAGCTGATGCAGATTCAGAAACAGTTGACGATCCTGAAACTGTTTCGCAACCAGATCTAGACGAGAGATCATTGCACTCGGCAAGCCCATGGGGCTGGTCGTCGACGAGGACGAAATCAATGACCTCGAGGAGCACCAAGAGGAGCTTACGACGAATGACCTAAAGGAGTTGGAGCCCATGCAACATAACGTCGTTCAAGAAGGGTTCTCTAGAAACGGCGAGGAAGAGGACCAGGAACCTATGACAACAGCAGAAATTAACCCTTAAACGCCTATTGGCAAGTATTGTACATCAACGAAAATTGCTATTGGGTGATTGACGTATGGTACGTTGAGGCAAAAGTTTTTTTTTAAATATTCAAGGAAAAATAGTTATTGGCCTACTTGGCGAACAATTTTGAATCACGCACCTTGAGGGATGCTGGGAGTTCACGGATCAAGCTGTTGTTTTGTTTACAAGCGTTACCCAGGCGCGCATGTGGCGAAATTTTTCTTCTTGCACTAAAAAGCATCAGTGACACACCTCAGAAATTATTGTCACTTTGACGTAATTTTTGCACCATTTTATATTAGCTGTTACATAGGGTTTTATATATAAAAATGTGCGCAATTTCATGTAGAATACAACAAAAAAACAATCCATGGTTGTAGCTTTTATCAGTTGTGAAATATTTTCATATAACTAACGATAAGTGCCAAATTTTCTACCTTTGGTCAACCTTGACTCGACCGAAATGGTCGAAAAACGCAATTGTAAACTAAAAACTCTTACATTCTAGTAATATTCAATCAATTACCTTTATTGTGCAACAAATTGGGAGTCTCTTGCACAATATTTCGATTTCATGGTGAATTTTTGAGAAAACTTTTTTCCTTACGTCCGCACGGTAACTGCTGAAAAAATCAGAAATTTCTTTTGTCCAATTGTCGTAATGTTTGCACGATTTATATTAGCCGTTACATAAAGTTTTATTTATGAAAATGTGCGCAATTTCATGTAGAATACAACAACATCAAATATTTTCATATAAAAAAAACATATAGAAAAAATTCGACCTTCGGTCAACTTTAACTCGACCGAAATGGTCGAAAACTGCAATTGTAAGCTACAACACTTACAGTCTAGTAATATTCAATCAATTACCTTCATTTTGCAACAAACAGGAAGTCTCTAGCACAATATTTTGATTTATGGGGAATTTTTGAAAACAAGTTTTTTTTACGTCTGCACGTTATGTATTCATGCATCATATTGTGTTAATATTTTCTGTTTTGCTTTTCCTGTTTTGCTTTTATCGTTTTACAATTTGTTAAATACAAAAATCGCAATTTAGTGTACAATACAACGAAAAAAATTAATTCATTAGCTTTAACCGTTTTGCTCACAGTGCGATTTGTATACAATATATTTTTTCCGCACTGTCATATACTCCAATATTTAAATATGATATTTTTTTCATTTCTGATGGTTGCATACTAAACTTCAGGCAATGACAAAAGAAGGAGCCAAAAATGAACTCTTAATCTTGAAAACTAAGCGTGCTGTGATTTAAAAAAAAAAAAATTTTTTTTCCGTTTCGGCGCTCACTCCTGAATGCCGCCAGCATACGGGAGACGATTTCTGAAATACAGCTTAGGCGTTTAAGGGTTAAGGATGCTCTAGCTACTTTTCATAAAGTGCAATCATTTGTAGAAAAGAGACAACCCAAAAAGGCTTACACAGGTTGTATGCTTGCGCAGTTCGATGACGTTTGCCTGAGTCATTTCAGGAACATTGTGAAAAGCAGGCAGAAGCAATCTTCCTTGGATAGTTATTTTTTAAAGAGGCCTTTAGTAGGAGTAAGCAAACAGGAAGATCCAAAGTGATACTATGAAAAAACATTAAACCCTCTTACGCCGATTGGACGTATTAAACGTCGAGTCAAAATGTCTCCCGTATGCCAATTGGACGTACCATACGTCGACTCAAAAAAGTTTTTTTTAAAATTTGCGGGAAAAATACTTATAGGCCTACCAGCCGAAAACTTTTGAATCACGCGCCTTGGGGGATGCCTGGAGTTCACGATGCAGGCCTTGGTTTTGTTTGAAGCGTGACCCAAGTGCGCATGCGCGGAATCCTTCCTTCTCGCTCCAGCCAGCATCATCGTAGCATCATCCGTCAGCGATCTTTTGCCGCAATCGTGTTTGACTGAGCTTGTGCGAGACTTTGAACATTTGTGTTGGTACAGAACGTTCATAGAGATGTCTGACCATCGTATGACACGCGAAAGGCGCGTTTTACCCGTCGGAAGGGATCGTGTTAGAAGAGTTTTGGACTTGGATGCTGGCGAAGGGACCCAGCACCCAACCTGACCTCGCTCCTCAACGCCGTTCTGTGCGACCACGTGTCGATGAAAGTGCTTCGAATGTGTCGATCATAGTGATGACGAGGATTATTTGCCCCAATGTCCGTTCGAGGGTCACATCCCGAAAGTGAACTAGAATTTAGTAGTTATAGTGCTTATGAGGGGGAATCTGAGGAGGGGGAGGACGATGATTTAGGATCAAGTTTTGTTGGCGATGATGATGGGGATACAGAAAGCGAAGGCTTGAGTGAGGGAGATGGGCCAGTGAGGGGGGTTCGTGTGGGAAATCGTTCCCGCGCTCGTGCCCGCCCGCGCGCGCAGGGGCACGTAGAAGGTCGATAGTCGTGCTAGCCTAGGGTCGTCCGAGAGCGACGATGGTGGACAGAGGACCCCACACCACCTACCATGCATCCATTTACGGCAAATCCTGGGCTCACCGTACCTGTTCCCCTGACTGCTCTGGGTTTTGTTCAGCTTTTCCTTACGCGGGAATTGCTGGAGTACCTGGTAGCAGAGACGGTCGACTACGCCAGGTATTGCCGTGATGAACTACGCACGACATTATCATATCACTGGCGAGGCTGCAACCTCCCTGACATGGCGCATTTTTTGGGCTCCACGTTTTTTTTGGTTGATTCCTGCTGCCGACGTCAGGATGTATTGGAGGCGTAATTTTCTTTTAAGTACGCCCAATGTGCCCGGCATTATGCCCCGTGATACTTTCCTGGCGTTGGACAGATATTTCAACGCCTTCAACTGAAGGGCCATACCCCGGAATAACTCTGATCGCCTCATTTTAGTGCGCCCAGTGTTGGAATATATTCGTGAACGCTGTAAAACTCTCGTGATTCCTGGAAAGAACCTTTCTTTAGATGAGGGGATGATGCCTTACAAAGGACGTCTAAGCATCAAAAGTGTATAACCCCAAGAAGCCGAAGAAAATATGGCGTTAAATTATTTTTTATTACCGAGGCAACACTGGCTACGTCGTGGACTTTTCGGTGTATTCCGGGGTCTTCTCCACGATGCGTGAAACTGTTTTCGGGCTTGTGGATCGTTTCCGTAACCAGGGATACCACCTGTTTATGGATAATTATTATAACTCGGTATCCCTGGCCCAGGAACTGTATGATGCAGGTGTTCACGTCAGTGGTACCCTTCGTTGGTGGCGTGGGGCCCCGAATTCCCTCAAGAGGTATGCTACCATCAGCAACATCTGGCAAGAGGAGAGAGACAGTGGCGGCGGAAAGGGAGCTTGTCTTCTTCATCTGTTGGAAGGGTGTCCGACTCGTCCCCATGATTACGACGAGCATGAAAAACCTGTCCAAGAGGAGATCGTGCAGCGGAAGAAGAAAAAAAAAGACGCGACGACAGGGCAGAGTTGTGTATGAGCAGTTTCGTGTAGAGCGCCCTACCGTCATTGGGCACTACAATAGGCACATGGGAGGAGTTGATCTCTTTGATCAACTCATCCAATATTATCCCTTTGCCAGGAGAACCAGGAGATGGACCCAAAAGCTCCTGAAATACATTCTGCAGTTGGCCCTCCAAAATGCCTACGTACTCTACTGTGGGTACTACGGTCCCGATCTACGGAGGATGAGCCACTTACAGTTCCTCGAGGTAGCCGGGAAGCCCTCATCAACTTTCGATCCCAAGATGGAGTGGGACCTTCCATTGTCCTCCCAGGCCCCCTGCCCCGAGCTGTAGATCTACCCATAGAGGAAAGGGCAGACCTTCGGGGTGCCAACTTCGGTCATCCTTCTGCCGCCGCCCCTGCTGCTGACGCCCCTGCTGCTGACGCCCCTGCTGCCGCCGCCCCTGCTGCTGACGCCCCCACCCGCGCCCCTTCTGTCGGGTAGTGGACCCTCCGTGTCGGCTGATGCCAGGGGATCACACACTGGATCTCCTAGAAGGGCGCAGGCAGAAACGGTGCCGGGTGTGCCATATGAATGGCAGAAGGAGAGACACCCGTTCTTCTGTCGCACCTGCAAGATAGCTCTATGCAGGTTCGGGGAGTGTGACCGTAAATACCACAGTGCGGTCTTCTATTGGAGTGCGACTCAGCGGCGGTCAAGGGAGGGCGCACGGAACTGCGCCCTATCCCAGCGGCCGTAAGGGCGAGCGTCTCCCTCCTCCCACCTGTACCTCGTCATGTCGAGAGGAAAAAAATGCAAGACTCTTCAATGGAGAGGAGAAAACAAGAATAGAACGACAAAGAGTCAGGATTGGAGGAGTGAGTATTCTGCATTTGTTTTATATTATTTTTTTATGGTTTATTTTTCAAGTTTTTATATCTCATTATCTATGCATGAATACGATATTTCATTGTATGCAAAACGAAAAGTGTCACCTGCATTTCCTTTTTTATTTTATGTATTCGTTACCAGAATCGGGCGGGAAAAATGTAAAAAATAAAGAAAAAAAAAAAAAAAACACATACATATATATATATATATAATATATATATATATATATATATATTAAATATATATATAGTATATATATATATATATATTAAAATTTATATATATAAATATATATCGGGTAATTTTTTTTTTTGTTTTTTTTTTTATGTTGGTATTTTTTGGGTAAGCAAAATGCATAACAGTCTAGTAATCTTCATTTATTTATCTTCATTTTGAAATAAATTTGAAGTCTCTAGAACAATATTGTGATTTATTAGCCGTTTTATACAGTTTCATATATCAAAATGTGCGTAAATTCATGAAGAATACAACAAAAAATAATTAAAGGTTGTAGCTTTTCTCATTTCTGAAATACCTGCATATAAATTACGATAATTGGAAAAAAAAACTACGTACGGTCAACTTTGATGCAATGGAAATGGTCGAAAAACGTAATTGTAAGCTAAATCTCTTACGACCTAGTAATATTCAATTTATATATCTTAATTTTGAAACAAATTTGAAGTCTCTAGAACAATATTGTGATTTATGGGTGATTTCTGAAAAAAATATCTTTCTTCCCTCCGCGCGCCGCTTCGCGGCCGAAAATCTCCGAAATGCGTAGATCGCATTATCCTAATATTTTTCTCCTTTTCATATTAGCCGTTTTATAGAGTTTCATATATCAAAATGTGCGCAAATTCATGGCAAATACAACAAAAAATAATTAAAGGTGGTAGCTTTTCTCATTTCTGAAATATCTGCATATAAATTACGATAATTGGAAAAAAAACTACATACGGTCAAATTTGACGCAATCGAAATGGTCAAAAAACGTAATTGTAAGCTAAATCTCTTACGGTCTAGTAATATTCATTTATTTATCTTCTTTTTGAAACAAATTTGAAGTCTCTAGAACAATATTGTGATTTATGGTGAATTTCTGAAAAAAATATCTTTCTTCCCTCCGCGCGCCGCTTCGCGGCCGAAAATCTCCGAAATGCGTAGATCGCATTATCCTAATATTTTCTCCTTTTCAAAAAATTAGCCGGGGTTTTATAGAGTTTCATATATCAAAATGTGCGCAAATTCATGAAGAATACAACAAAAATAATTAAAGGTTGTAGCTTTTCTCAAATCTGAAATATCTGCATATAAATTACGATAATTGGAAAAAAAACTACGTACAGTCAACTTTGACGCAATCGAAATGGTCGAAAAACGTAATTGTAAGCTAAATCTCTTACAGCCTAGTAATATTCATTTATTTATCTTCATTTTGAAATAAATTTGAAGTCTCTAGAACAATATTGTGATTTATGGTGAATTTCTGAAAAAAAACATCTTTCTTCCCTCCGCGCCGTTTCGCGGCCGAAAATAACTCCGAAATGCGTAGATCGCATTATCCTAATATTTGCTCCTTTTCGTATTAGCAGTTTTATACAGTTTCATATATCAAAATGTGCATAAATTCATGAAAAATACAACAAAAAATAATTAAAGGTTGTAGCTTTCTTATTTCTGAAATATCTGCATATAAATTACGATAATTGGAAAAAAAATAAAAAATATACGTACGGTCACTTTGACGCAATTGAAATGGTCAAAAAAACGTAATTGTAAGCTAAATCTCTTACGGCGTAGTAATATTCATTTATTTATCTTCATTTTGAAAACAAATTTGAAGTCTCAACACAATATTGATTTATGGTGAATTTCTTAAAAAAATATCTTTCTTCCCTCCGCGCGCCGGTTCGCGGCCGAAAATCTCCGAAATGTGTAGATCGCATTATCCTAATATTTGCTCCTTTTCATATTAGCCGTTTTATAGAGTTTCATATATCAAAATGTGCGCAAATTGATGAAGAATACAACAAAAAATAATTAAAGGTTGTAGCTGTTTCCATTTCCGAAATATGTGCATATAAAAAAAAATATATATAAAAATTTCGACATTCGGTCAACTTTAACTCGTCCGAAATGGTCAAAATCTGCAATTTTAATCTAAAACTCTTGCAGTATCATAATATTCAATCATTTGTCTTAATTTTGAAACAAATTGGAAGTCTCTAGAACAATATTGTGATTTACGGTGAATTTTTGAAAAAAATATTTTTTTGAGTCCGCGCGTTACGAATTCGTACATCATTTTGTGATAATATTTTTCCGGTGTTGCTTTTATTGTTTTACAATGTATTATATATCAAAATGATCGCAATTTAGTGTACAATACAACGCAAAAAAAAGTAACTGGTTAGCTTTGACCGTTTTCTGCACAGCGTGATTTGAATACAATTATGTATGAATTTTTTTTTCGCTACCATATATCGCATTATTTACATATGATAATGATATTATTTTTCATTTCTGATGGTTGCATTTTCTAAAACTTCAGGCAATGACAAAAAAAGGAGCCAAAAATGAACTCTTAATCTTCAAATGTACGCGCGCTGTAATTTTTTGAAAAAATTATTTTTTCCACTTCCGCGCTCACTCCAAACCGGGCCCGGCATACGGGAGACGTTTTGATTTTTAGGGCTTCGGCGTAAGAGGGTTGGTTAGTTGAAAGTGAAGAAATGAAATTTAAAAACACCTAAAGTATAAAAAAAGTAAAAGAAAATGTAGAAATAAAAAAAAAAGAAAAAAAGAAGGAATTTAATTTTAAGTTTTTTGTAAAGTTAAGTGTTAACGTTTTGTGCCATTTGTTAATGTGTTTCGTAAAGTTTAGTGTTAATGTTCCCTGTCATTTTTTAATGTGTTTCGTAAATTTATGTGTTCAAGTTTTCTGCCATTTGTCCTCCTCCTCTGTCGCCACGTTCGGAGATCGCCTCACTCGAAAGGTAAGGTTCCACATTTTATTACATACATATGTATGTACGTACAGTATTTCTTGTACCATGTACACTAATACACTTTATTTACAGGTATGTAGTACATATTAGTAGTATATGTAGTTTAAGTTAGGTATTGAATGGTCCAAATTGTTGTATTTCATTGTTTATTGGTCAATTTAGCTTTATTATAAAATTTACTGGGGTGATTTTGTAGGGCTTGGAACGAATTAGGCAATTTACATGTAAAATGTGGTTCAAGATACAAAAAAAATCAGGTTACGAAGGCTGCTTTATTATTATTATTATTATTATAAAAGTAGTTTTACCAGACCACTGAGCTGATTTTCAGCTCTCCTAGGGCTGGCCCGAAGGATTAGGTAAAGAACTGGGACCAAATTGGTCATTCAGGATAAATATAAAATTGCACCAAGGCAAATGCTTTCATACTAGAACACACACACAATAAATACATTTACTCATGTTCCTTTACATACATACTAAAACGGTATATTAAAATTCAAAATTAGTTTTAAATTTTTGAAATTTTTTAAAATTCACTAAAAAAAAATTATATTTTATCAATTAAATTGCAGTTCCTCAGAAAAGTCAAAACTGGAACTACCGAAAATGTAAAAGATTCTGAGAGAATTTCTTTTATTGTCTTATTTCCAAAAGTTGACAGTCTCTGCTGGTCATAATTTGGACACTCGCACAAGACATGTCTGACTGTTACCAACTCCTTGCACTCTGAACACTCGGGAGCAGGGTCGCGTGGGTTGCTCATCAAGTGCCCGTGTGTCAGACGAGTGTGGCCTTTGTGGAGGCGTGTCAGGATTACTGAGCATGTCTCTCTCTTTGATATGCTGAACTCCATTTGTTAACCCTCTTACGCCGATTGGACGTATTAAACGAGTTTCATATATCAAAATGTGCGCAAATTCATGAAGAATACAATAAAAAATAAGTGAAGGTTGTAGCTTTTTTCATCTCCGAAATATGTGCATATAAAAAATTATATATATAAAAATTTCGACATTCGGTCAAATTTAACTCGTCCGAAATGGTCGAAATCTGCAATTCTAATCTAAAACTCTTATAGTATTGAATATTTAAATTATTTGTCTTAATTTTGAAACAAATTGGAAGTCTCCAGAACAATATTAGAATTACGGTGAATTTTTGAAAATAACATTTTTTTACATCTGCGCGTTACGAATTCGTACATCATTTTGTGATAATATTTTCCGGTGTGGCTTTTATTGTTTTACTATGTATTATATATCAAAATGATTGCAATTTAGTGTACAATACAACGAAAAAAAAAGTAACTCGTTAGCTTTGACCGTTTTTTTTGCACAGCGTGATTTGAATACAATTATCTATGATTTTTTTTTTTTGCTACCATATCTAGCATTATTTACATATGATAATGATATTTTTCATTTCTGATGATTGCATACTAAACTCAGGCAATGGCAAAAAAATGAACCAAAAAAAGAACTCTTAATCTTTAAAAACTAAAAAAGAATGAACCAAAAAAGAACTCTTAATCTTTAAAACTAAGCGTGCTGTGATTTTTTGAAAAAATTATTTTTTCCGCTTACTCCAAACCGGCGCCGGCATACAAGAGAGGTTTTGATTTTTAGGGCTTCGGCGTAAGAGGGTTAACATCCTGTTTTATTTATTTTAATTTATTATTTTCAGGCTCTTCATTCCATACGTTTTGCCATTTATCTACAATTATTGCTTTTATATATCTTATATAATCGCTAGTGGGCATGTTTACATTTGCTTTTATCATGTGGACTGCTTCTTTAGCTGCTTTATCAGCCTCTTCATTTCCTTATCCCACATGAGCAGGGATCCAACATATTTCAATATTTTTCCATTTTTATATAATTTGTGGAGTTCAAATTGAATTTGCTGTACAAATATTATTTTGGATTGTAAACTCTGAAGAGCTTCTATGGCGCTTCTCGAGTTGCTAAAAATCACAAAATTACTGAATGATGTTTGCTTTATAATTTTGATAGCTACTTTAATTGCACACAACTCTGCTGTGAAGACTGAGGCATGATTGGGTAGAGAAAATTTATATGTTTTGTTATGCGATATAGCTGCATATCCTACGCCATGTTGTGATTTAGACCCGTCGGTATATATTGCATAATGTGAACTTTTTTGTCTTATGTTCTATGGTTTTTTGTTTATGGTGTTCTGGGGTACATACGGGACTTTTTGATAAATATTTCAAGAGAGTGCAAGTCTTTACTTTAATCATAGTCCAATGGGGTGGTAACTTTACTATTGGTGGTACTTGTATATTTATATTCAATGACTCAAACAGTTCTATTAGCTCTAATTGGGAAAGGTGGTGAATGATTGTTTATAAAGACATCCCTTAGCTCAAATAGACTTTTTGTTGGTGAAACACTTGTCTTGATTCTTAATGCACTTTTCATGGTTATGAATTCTCTATGGAGGGATAGTGGCAGTTCGCCACATTCAATTTGTACAGAGGAGACTGGTGAGGATCTAAATGCTCCTGTGCATATTCTTAGGCCTTCGTTGTGAATTGGGTCTAATATTTTCAGTGCTGTTCTGAAGCTGACCCATATATTTCACTTCCATAATCAATGATTGATAGCACTGTTGCTTTATATAGTATATTAAGAGTATGTCTATCAGCTCCCCAATTTGTGTGGGATAGTTTTTTAATTAGGTTTAAGGCTTTTTTTGCATTTCGATTTTATGCAAGTTATATGGGCTTTCCAGTTGAGGTGTGTATCAAATATCAAACCTACAAATTTTGCAGTTTGGCTAATTGGTATATTATGGTTTCTCATTTTTAATTTTGCTTCTTCCCCTTTTTTCCAAATTTTACTTTTATAAAATATGACAGCTTGGGTTTTTTCTATGGAAAATCTAAAGCCTACTGATGAGGCCCATTCATCTATTTTTATTATAGTTTTATTAATAATTCTTTCTGCATGTTTTATGCGTGATGCTGTGTAATATATTGCAAAATCATCCATATACAAGTTACTCTTAATTCCGACCGTTAGCATGTTACTGATGTCGTTAATAGGCCAATGTGAAAAACAAAAATTACCACTAAAGGACGCTACCTTGTGATACTCCATTTTCAAGTGGAAATATTTTGGAAAAAACATTACCTATTCTCTTCTGAAAAGTGCGGTCAGTCATCAAGTTTTCAATAAATATATTATGCTGTTCTCATTTATATTTGTATTGAGTTTTCTCATTTCTATTTTCAAATCCAGAAGGTAAATGCAATCATGTGCATAGGGCAAATGCATACACAAACTTTAGGTGATTCTT
>NC_061094.1:1822503-1897502 GCF_015104395.2 Macrobrachium nipponense
GAATCATTAAAGAGACAGCTAACTGAATCATTAGAGTCAATTGATAATGAGAAAGTAAAGACAAGGTTCACTAGAACCAACAAGAAAGGCCCTAGTATGGAATTGGAAAAAATTGAAGTGCCAGTTGAAATACACCCTCCACCATCTGCCTCATTGGAAGCAAGGCCAGTGGTTGCTGGTCTGGTGCCAGCTTCTGTTGGTAACAACTCCTCTTATTAGGAGATTTTAATGCCCACAGTCCCCCTTTGAGGAAGTCTGTGTTTAGACAGCAAAGGGAAAATAATTGAGGACCTTATTGACACGAATGATGTCACCCTATATAATAATGGGTCAATGGTCTTCCACAGCATTCGTAATAATCATCTCTCTGCAGTGGACCTTGGTATTTCCTCAATAAATATCCACCTTGACTTTAACTGGTCTCGTAATGAAGATTTGAATGGAAGTGATCATTACCCGATCCATCTAAAATATGTTGTAAATGCTCCATCTGAAACATTACCTAAGTGGAAGGTAGAGGATGCTGACTGGGACAAGTTCAGTAAAGGAGTCAATCTAGATAGGAAGTTTGAGTCATTTCATTCTCACCTGGATGCCTATGACTACTTTATTGAATCCACTCTGAAGAGTGCTGAGGGCTTGATTCCCAAGACAAAAGGTAAACCTCGTAGACCTGCAGTTCCCTGGTGGAATAAGACGTGGTATTCTGAGGAATGTCACTAGGAAGTGCTACCGACGATACAAAACTAGTGGCTCCCCTCAGTCTAAATTAATCTATAATCGTGCATTAGCCAAGCAGCGGCGCTTTTACTAGAAAAGCCAAAAAGAGAGTTGCTTTACTATATCAATGAATCAATTCCAAAAACTCCATGGAGAGTGGTGTGGCGCAAAATCTGGAAACTAAGTGGAAAATTTGTTGCGTCACCATTACCCTCATTAAAAGTCAATAACACACTGATCACAGAGCCCACTGAAGTTGCCAATGAGCTGGAAAAACACTTTTCTCAAGTTTCAGCCCTGACAATTATTCTCTAGAATTTCAAAGAATTCGGAATGCCAAAATGACTCTGAAATTTGAATCTGGAAAATCTGAACCATACAATCACAAATTTTCCTTGAGAGAATTTCGGGAGGCACTCTCTTCAACTGAATCAAAAGCTCCAGGGGGTGATTCAGTTTTATATGAAATGCTTAAACACCTCCCAGATGATGCCAAAAAGTATCTGCTCAAGATTATAAACAAAATATGGGAAACTGGAATTTTACCCAAGGACTGGAAAATATCCATAACTGTTCCCATAAAAAAGCCTAATAAAGACGGTTCCAAGCCACCACTATAGACAATAGCTCTTACCAGCTGTGTGTGTAAGCTGATGGAAAAAATGATAAACACCAGATTAGTTTGGCACCTGGAAACAAAAGGACTAATATCTCCATTTCAATTTGGTTTCAGGAAAAATTGTTCCACCCTTGATCCCTTGCTGAGGCTGACCAGTCAAATCCAGCAAGGATTTGCCAAACGATGTCAGACTATCGGCGTATTTTTCGCCCTTGAGAAAGCATATGACACTACTTGGAGAATTGGCATCATAAAACAATTGCACAAGATGGGCATATGTGGAAGAATGATTAAATTGTTATATTCCTTTTTAACAGAGAGATTTTTTAAGGTTAGAGTGGGCAACACTCTCTCCCAACCCCCCCCAGATGCTGAAGCCTTGCCGAAGATGGGGGGCTTAGGGTTCAGCAGCTGGGCCCTGATGCCTGGTGGGAACTGCTTTCTCACTGGGCCTTGGTGCCCAGCTGTTGATCCAACGAAATAAGTCAGCCCTTTTTTCTTCTACTAAAAACGTTTCATCTTTCTGCCTTCCTCCCCCTATAAGGTATGGATTCTATGATGGCGACTGTTGGCTTGGTTTTGGACATGATTTAGTCTAAATCTTGGGATTTGAAGGAGGGTGAGGATGGACGGCATGCCACCTCACCCGTAGAACTCTAGTACCTGACGTGGTTGAGCGAGGGGAAAGTTTAATGTCAAACCCTATCCTCAGTGTCGGGTCTGATCTCGACGGACATCATGACGCCTTAGCACTGGAGATAGGGTGTATATCCAGTAATTACCCCTAGGACGACCCTAATGAAAGGGATGACCCGTCCTCTAAGTGTGACTCCATGGTGGGTATGGGGAATATCTGGATGAACTATGTTTTTCACGTTCTATGGCAACCCCCCCTATTTCGGCTGACGACCCTATGCTTTTGTCAAAGGACTTGTCCACGGAACCCGAACTTCAATCAATCATGGTCGGTCCCTTTGATCAGGGTAGTACCCCTGGACTGAATGACAGACAGACACAGATGACGACCCAAAGCAATGCGAGTAGATATACCGCCAAGAAATCTCAACAAAAAGCATCTGGCTTCAGTATTGTCACACTGGAACCATATGCCATGAAGAAAAATAAAAAGTATGAAATAGCTCCTGGGGTCTTTGTACCCAATTCATTTCATATAAATACCTGAATTTGAAGCTTGAAGGTGACAATATTGATATTTTTCAAGTACACAGGGAAATCGTGAAATGTTGTGGCAGACAGCCAAAAATAACAGCCCAAAATGGAAATATGCTCCTTATAGAAAGCATCTCCCCAGAGGAGAGCAGTAAGTTGATGGGATTGTCGGACCTTGCGGGAATTACGGTTGAGTGCACTCCCCACTAGCTAGCCTGAACTCCAGCAAGGGCTTGATTTATGCCCCTCAATTGATGGCTTTTTTTGAGAAGAGAGTTTTTTTACAGAATTAAAAGACCGGGGTGTAATAAAGGTTGACAGGATGACAAAGAAGGTTGAAAATAATAGAATACCTCAGCCTACCTTAATATTAAACTTTTAGTACTTTAAGACTTCCGGAATATGTCTCTGCAGCCTGGTATAGGTTTAAGATAAAAGTTGTACATCCCAAGACCCAGAAGGTGTTTCCATTGCCAGCATTTTGGACACACCCTACAATCGTGTCGATCCAAATTGCAAGAAAATCCTGCAGTCTGTGTCAACTGTGGAGAAGATGAGCATGGTATGTGCACCAGGGAACCTAAATGTGTTCATTGTGGTGAGGGACATGCATTGTCATCTCAGCAGTGTGATATATATTTACTTGAAAAGGAAATACAAGCAATTAGAGTGATTGAAAGAACAACGTTTAAGGAAGCACGAGAGAGAGCCAAAGCAAAGACTGTAAGACCCGGTCTAAGTTTTTTGCTACTGTAGTAGCAAAATTAAAAAGCCAAGGAAAGAGACAAATAAAAACACCCAAGTTAAGAGCACAAAAGGAAAATCAAATAAAGAATCATTAAAAAGACAGCTAACTGAATCATCTGAGTCAACTGATGATGAGAATATAAAGACAAGGTTCACTAGAACCAACAAGAAAGACCCTAGTGTGGAATTGAAGAAAATTGAAGTGCCAGTTGAGATACACCCTCCACCATCTGCCTCTTTGGAGGCAAGGCAGTGGTTGCTGGTCTGGTGCCAGCTTCTGTTGGTGCCAACTCTTTGGAGGACAAACCAGCAGATGCTGGTCCCCCGGTGCCAGTCCTCGCTGGTACTTCTGCCTCATCAGAGGCAGAGCTGGCTACTGCCAGCAGTACAAAGACACTTGAGGTGGTCTCTTTAGAGAACAACCTCTGCTCTCTCCATCTCGATAGAGATGGAGAGCGAAGAAACTAAAAAACCCTTCAGTATCAAAAACACTGAAGGAAAAGATGTTGGCTCTACGAAGGTGATAATTCCTCCCAAGAAGCAACAAAACCTTCCATCAAAATGCCTCCCCTAGTAGAAAAAAGAAACTCTCCCGGTCTTGTAAAAAGGAACCACCAATGTTGGTCCTAAACGTGAATAAATTCACTTCCATTATTCAGTGGAACTGTCAGGGACTGCGAGCGAAGTATGAGGAATGAAGCTTTTAATCTATGAGCACTCTCCTGTAGGGATATGTTTGCAGAGACCATGCTAGGTGAATATACCCCTTGTCCTAGGGAATATGTTCACTATAGAACTAAATTTGATTTAGAGGTGGGAAATCATGGTGGATCCCTCATCTACATCCGTCGAGATGCTCCACACTACAAAGTAAAACTAAATACTCCACTTCAAGCTGTGGCTGTACGAATTAATTTAGGAGGCAATATACTATATGTTCCCTTTACATTCCACCCAATAGCCATGTCTCCCAAGAGAACTTAATACACTTGATGCAGCAAACTACCAGAGCCATTCCTCTACTTGGTGACTTCAACAGTAGACATCCATTGTGGGGAGGATGTCAACATCAAACCAAAAAGGGAATATGATAGCATCATTAATAGAAAATGAAGATATAGGTCTTCTTAATACTGGAGAACCTACCCATTACCACATTCAGACAGGCACCGTCTCCTGCATCGACCTTTCAATATGTAGCTCCAACTGCAGTGTTGATTTTAGTTGGAGAACAAGTGATGACTGGCATACCAGTGACTATTCTCCAATTGTGATCGACACCAATGAAGGCCCACCTATCCCGAGATCACCAAGATGGTGTTTAGAGAAAGCAAATTGGAGAAAATTCAAAGATTTGAGTGAGTTGGAGGGGAATGCAAAAGATTTCCCAAGTGTAGATGATGCCATTGATCTACTCAATGGAACATTACATACTGCAGGTCTGCACTCGATTCCTCGAACAAAAGGACTATTCAGGAGACGGCCAGTACCGTGGTGGTCAGAAGACTTGAGGCTGTTACACCGAGCTACAAGGACATCATTGACCAGGTGCCGTAGACACCGCACCTTGGACAATGTCATAATTTACAAACAGTGTAGGGCACGATTTCGAAAAGCCATGAAAGCTGCCAGAAGACAATCATGGGCTGGATATGTATCCTCTATTAACAGCAGAACACCAGTCTGTAGCATTTGAAAGAAAATAAGAAAAATTCAGGGTAAATTTACACCCAATCCTCCTCCAGTACTTAAAGTGAATAATAATCATGTCACAGATGCCAGAGAAGTTAGTAATACATTTTCAGAACACTTCGCTCGAGTCTCTGAGAAATCAGATAGTTCCCAGGACATATTTCAGAATGATGGAAGAACAACAGGTACTGACTTTTCAGCAAAGAAAGCTGAATCATATAATATGCCGTTTTCTGAGAGGGAATTTGACTCTGCTTTATCTAGGAGCAAGAATACTGCCCTGGTCCAGATGAGATCCTTATGAAATGTTTAAACACATTTCAAGGAACACAAACTTTTTATAATAAGTATCATCAATAGAACATGGGATGAAAGCAGCTACCCTACCATATGGGAATTAGCTACCATGTTACCATTCCTTAAGCCTGGAAAAGATCCTCTCTGTGCAGCAAGTTACCGCCCCATTGCTTTAACTTGCTGTTTGTGTAATTGATGGAAAAAATGGTAAATGTAAGACTGATGTGGTATCTAGAGCACAACAATATTCTAACACCTTCTCAGTGTGGTTTTCGAAAAATGCACTCCACCCTGGACATCTTACTGCAACTTGAAGCCTCTATCTGTGAGGCCTTTGCCTCCAAGCAACACCATGTGACAGTGTTTTTTGATATAGAAAAGGCATATGACACTGCTTGGAGACATGGGATTCTGAAGACTATGCATAATAGTGGTCTACGAGGCAAATTGCCTTTATTTGTGAAATCCTTTTTACATCGTAGGTATTTTAAAAGTTAAAGTTGGCAGTATTTTATCAGAGAAAAGTGCCAAGAAGAAGGTGTTCCCCAGGGTAGGTGTTCTTAGTGTAACACTTTTTGCTCTGGCCATAAACAGTGTGGCAGCTGTCATTCCAAGAGAGGTTTTAAAGACACTGTTTGTGGATTTGGATGATTGTCAATATCCTTTGCTGCCACCCGGGATGACTGTAGCAGAAAGAAAGCTACAATTAACAATAAATATAGTAAGTTGGCTTTGGGCTGAGAAACAGGGTTTTAAAATCTCTGTAAGCAAGACTACTGCTGTCCACTTCTGTCGGATCAGGGGAGTGCATCCTGATCCAGACCTCTATTTGTATGGCCGTAGATCCCATGTGGTAGAACAAGCACACTTCTTAGGCCTAGTTTTTGACAGTAGATTGACTTGGTTCCCCATATCAAAAACATATAAAAGCTAAAAGCCTAGAAGCTCTACCATTTTGAAGGTGCTTTCTCACACCAGTTGGGTAGCTGATAGAAATCTTTTACTAAAGCTTCATAAATCTTTAATCTTGTCAAAGCTGTCATATGATTGTGAAGTTTATTCTTTAGCTTCCTCATGTAACTTAAAAATTTTAGATTCAGTGCATCATTCAGGTATTCGTATAGCCACAGGCAGCTTTCCGTGTCATACCTAGTATGCTAGTTGATGCAGGAGAGATGCCCCCTTGAACTCTATCGCCAGTCATCATTACTTCGGTACTGGTTTAGAGTGCAAAGACTCCGCAAATCTCTGGCATTTGCTGTGGCAAATAGAAATATTTTTAACGGTTTTTACGAAAGTCATCCAAGGTATCCCACTCCTTTTAGCTATAGAATTAAAAAAATTTTAGAGGATACGAATATTAGAAAATTTCCCATTATCCCTTTTGTGTATCCCAGTACTCCTGTCTGGAGATTACCTGATGTGAAATTCTGCAGGTACTTCAGTGGAGCAAAGAGGGATAAATCTGATTTGAGGAAATGAGGGCCATATTTTTAAAGCATGTATCAGAGCATGTAATACAAGGTTTATATTTAATGATGGCCTAAGTCCAGTGCTGGCGTGGGATATGGAGTTTTTAGCGAATCTTTTAACCGAAGAGGTGCACTTCCTTCTATTGCCTCAAACTTTACAGCTGAATTGTATGGCATCCTAATAGCACTGGGACATTACAACACTCCCAGTGTGTAGACTACACAATATTTGTGACTCCAAAAGTGCCCTACAGTCCCTGGAAGTCTTTAATACTGATCATCCCTTGGTGTTGAAGATCTTGCAGTGGATTTTCTTGCACCAGTATAGAGGGAGCATTGTTTCTTTTTGTTGGGTTCCTGCTCATGTGAACATATCATGGAAACGAAGAGGCAGACAAGCTAGCCAAATCAGCTGCGCAAACTTTGATACCAAGAAAATGCCCTGTACCATACCGTGATACATTCTATGATATATGGAAAATCCATCCAGCATTTATGGGTACTTCAGTGGGACAGAGTAGGCCCCAATAAAATGAAAGAATTACTAGTCAGACACACCCTTGGAAATATGACCTAATACCAAGGAAGTGGGAGGTTGTATTGTGTAGATTACGTATTGGGCGTTTAACTCATGGCTATCTGATGGATGGGGAGCATGAGCCCTTCTGTGATGATTGCTTAGTTCCGCTAACCGTTAGGCATTTGCTGGTTGAGTGTCCCAGTCTAGTGGAACTTAGGAATCGTTTTTTAGGTTATAGTAGTGAAGCAGGGGTAACTATAGCATGGCAAAACTGTTGGGAGAAAGCACATGTATTTATAACATTATCTCTTTTATCAAAGAAGCTCCCCCTGATCCCAACTCCTTGACGAGGTGGGGGGCTTAGGGATCCACTGCAGAGAGAGTATGCCCCTTTACGCCTATACTCTCTGCTGTGGATCCAACTGAACATTGGGACCTTTCACTCCTTTACTCCTCCTCCTTATAAATTTTCCCCTTTCCCTTCTTCTTCTTTCGTTGACGACCCTGGCAGGTTTTGGAAATATTGGGAATTGACTGCTCTTTTAACCTGATGGAGGGGGGAGTTGGACGGCATGCCACTCCACCGTAAACTAGAGTACCTGACGTGGTCGAGCGAGGGGGAAAATTTTTATGTTCAAGCCATGCCCACAGTGCTGGGTCCGATCTCATAGGACTGACGACCCTTAAGGCACGTGTGTATGGCGATATCCAGGTGAGTGTCCCAGGGCAGTTACCACAGCGTAACAGTATTGCTCCTCCCTCAGTTGGGCCTCCTTGGTGAGAGGGGATCTCATCCTGGACGAAATATTTAAACTTTCTATATATGGAAAGGCCAAAACAAAAAACCCCTACGACTTCTGGCATGGCAATGGACTATTCTAAAGGAAAACCCAGGTAATGAAGAACAGGCTGGTATTAAAACTCTAATACCATACAAGCCGACAAAGAAAAAGCAAATTTAGAATTGACCCAACCTTGACTCACTTCGACTCCCTTTTTGGAGTGGAAGTTGGTCAAGGTCTTGACCTTGGAAACTGATAGAAAAATATCTGCATTACGATTGGAAAATTATTTGTTAAGTAGGCACCAACTCAGAAATGTCATTTAGACAAATAAAAGACCAGGTGTGGTTAATAGAAACCACTACAAAAAACCAATCTGAAAAACTATTTAACTATAAAGAACATTGATAATATAAAGGTAAACATAAGAAAACATGACAGTATGACAGTGTAACAGGGTACTGTAGTACTTCCTAAAAGTGAGGAACCAATTGAAAAAAAATTTTGCTGGATTCCCTTAAAAAAAGGACACAACGTGCAAGATTGCGAAAATATATAGTTTAACCAGTAGACAATAAGGAAAATACATTGAGAATAGCAAAAATAAAATTTGAAGGCCAAGAACTACCTTTCAAAATTAAAATCATGGGCCAAACAGAGAACTGAGGCCTTATGTTCCAAAGCCACTACAGTGCCAAAACTGTAGTAAATATGGACATACAGGGAAAAATTGCAGAAATAAATCTATATGTGCGTATTGTGGATCCGACGAACACACCACACAGTGGAAGTGTGGTGAACCAAAATGTGTGAACTGTGGCCAAAATCACCATGCTAGATCTAAGGAGTGTATGTATTATATATACAACACAGAATTAAAATTACTTCAGGAGAGATCAGGAATGCCAATTAGAGAAGCCAACTAGAGTTAAGAGTTAGAGGATGCATGATCCCGCTAGGAAGCAAATGTTCTCTACTGCATTGAGCTCAAGGAATGAAACGAAAATGGAAGCAAGTAACAAACCCCAGTAGATAAATCAGAAGAAAAAATAAACTTTACAAGAAACTAATATAGCAAGAAACCAAGAAACTTGTGCAGATATATGTCAAATTCATTTGAGATATTAAGGGAAATGGAAAAACACAAGAAAAATGTACATGTATCACTGAAACATCACGGAGATAGTTATGAGCTGGTAGCTAAAGATAAAAAAAGGCCTTTAGAGAGAACTCCACCCAAAACCAAAAAGCCAACAATTATTAGAGAGGTATCTGTTAAAGCAAAGACCAAGGATCCAAAAAAAGTACACAGACCAGAAAATAAGAACATACCTTTGTCTCCTAAAGTAATAAATAAAAGAAATGGATGGAAATACCCAGAACAATATAGAAATTATAGAGGAGAACACCATAGACAAAAATGATTATGTGAAGGGAGAAGAGATTACCCCATCACCGTAATTGGTGCACTAAGAGTAAATGAAAAAAGGAGGACACATAAAAACACATGTGGATGTAATGAATTTGTTTCATCGAATTATGCAACAAAGACAGAAACATAACAAAAGACAGTTTAACAAACACTATACGAAATTTTATAAAATGTAGAAGTAAGAAACCACTAGTCTAGAGACTCACAAAAAAGGCTGTATGTGCATTGGACATCTAATGTCGTATAAGGAAAATCAAATAAATGTCGTAAATAAAAATTTTAGAAAAATTGCAAATAGATAAACCACAACAAGAAAATAATGCTTGAACACACTTAACATAATATTTTCAATAATATATAATACAATGGAACTAAATGGTCTTCAGACCAGATTACATTTGGGAGAATTACAACGCTTACTGAAAGAATACGAACCAATGTATTATGTTTTACAACATGTTAATAAAACAGTATCAACAATTGGTAAATATACCTTAGTATCTACATCAGAGAAGAAGAAGGAAATTTAGGTACTGCTATATATGGATAAACAAAGTATGTTACGACAGGGTACCTGTAAACTTTGCTGACTTGCAAATATCAAGCATCAAAATACGAATAAAAACTATAACTATGTAATTTATATATACAACCAACCTAACAAAAATTACGACATAGAAAAACTTAAGGATTTGTTTGACAATGCCAGAGAACCTACATTGATAGTAGGGGATTTTAATGCTCACAACCCGATATGGGACTGTAACTGTACAATCTCAAATAGAGCAGGGAGTAAAATTGAAGAGTTCATGGAGTCAAACGACATGTGCTGTATAAATGAATGACGAAATTAGTACATATTTTTTCAAAAACACATGGAACATTTTCTTCAGTAGACCTTACTCTTTGTACAACAAATATAGTTGAAAGATAGATTGGAATATAGTGATGACTTGCACACCAGTGATCATTTCCCAATATTAATATCCTTATTACATAATAACCCTGCAAAACATGTTCCTCACTACAACATTAATAAAGCAGATTGGGAGAATATGAAATGCACACGAGAAAATATCCAACCATTTGAATATTTAGAAGACCATAATGAAACTAACAAAATTCTCGTTGATTTCATTAAAAAGGCTGCTGATCAAGCAATACCAAAGTCAAAGCCCCATCCAACAAAGCACAAAGTCCCTTGGTGGTCTGATAAACTAACAGAATTAATTAATATAAAACACTCAATAGGGAGACGGTTAGATAATTTAAATAGAACGTTCATAAAAATAAATAAAACATTGCCAATATTAGAAGAAACTTTACAAAAATGACTATATTATTATTAGAAATCGATACATTAAAGCCTGTATACACAAAATATCTGCAAAATTTAAAAGGGAAGTAATTCAAGGAAGAATAATTTCATGGAGGAAATATGTATCAGATCTCTCTAATAATACTCCCATACAAAAAATATGGGAAAAATTCAGAAAAATAAATGGTACCCAAGTTAAACCACCTAGACATGCCATATTGAAAGATGGAAAAAAGAATACTTGATCCAAAAGAAATAAGTAATATAATAGGAGAAAACTTAGCTAATGTAAGTAGCGATAAAAATTTATTTTAGATGAGCACTTCCGCACAAAGAAAAATAATGAAGAACTAATAACAATAAATTTTGAAACACAAGAAGATATATATTATAATAGAAAATTTAATATGGAAGAGTTGGAATATGCTCTCTCGAACAGCAATAAATCTGCTCCTGGAGGTGACAATATTGCTTTGAGATGATCGACCACTTAGCTCCGCTGGCAAAGTCATACTTATTACAATTTTATAATCATTTATGGCTTAGAAATTTATTTCCTGATGCATGGCGTAAAGCTATAATAATTCCTATTCCCAAACCTGGAAAGGATCCTAGCAATATTAATAATACAGACCAATATCTAACAAGTTGCTTATGCAAATACTGAAAAGATGGTAAATGCTCGACTAACATGGCACTTCGTTGAGAAAACAAAATTTTAACTCCCACTCAGTTTGGGTCCACGAGTAATAACAGGTCCACATTGGATTCTCTCTCTATCCTAGAAGACCATATACGCAGAGGATTTGAACGAAAACAGATAACTGTGGCAGTCTTTTTTGACATAGAAAAAAGGCTTATGACACTACATGGAGGTATCCTATTTTAAAGCATTACAAAACAAAACAACGTTCGTGGACATTTACCCATGTTTATCCAAAGTTTTCTAACAAATCGAAGTTTTCAGGTGAAAATTTGATGATGCTTTGTCCAGAACATTCCCACTAGAAAATGGGTTGTTCCACAAGGGAGTGTCCTTAGTGGCACACTATTTACCTTAGCAATTAATGAAATTAATACAAATCTGCCCACCGGAATAAAAAGCAACCTTTATATGGATGATTTTGCCATCTTCTACTCAGCATCTCGCATTAAACATGCAGAGCGCATCATTAACAAATCTATAATAAAAATAGATGAATGGACCTCATCTGTAGGATTTAGATTGTCCATAAGTAAAACTCAAGCAGTAATATTTTATAAAGATAAAAGATGGAAGAAAGGTGAAGAAATAGATTTGAAAATCAGAAATCAAAGTATACAAATTGGCCAGACTGCAAAATTTTTAGGTTTAGTATTTGATACTCACTTGAACTGGAAAGCCCACATAACATATGTGAAGTCAAAATGTAAAAAAGCATTGAATCTAATTAGAAAATTATCAAACACTAATTGGGGAGCTGATAGGACAAACCCTTACATTACTATATAAAGCAACAGTGTTTGTCTATCATTGACTACGGAAGTGAAATATACGGCTCGGCTTCAAACGCAGTACTGAAAAGTGGACCCAGTTCAAATGGAGGACCCTTAGAATATGTACAGGACTAAATATCACCAACCTTTCTTTAAAAGAATGGTGGTGCTACTTCTCTCTCTCTCCATAGAAGATAGAACAATGAAAAGTGCCCAAGTTCAGTCAAGTGATTCACCACCAAAAAATGAACTAAGGGATTGTATTTTATTAACAAATCATTCACCACCTCTTCTTTACAGGTAGAATGTGGTGAACTACCTCTCTCTCTCCTCCATAGAGAGTTAGTAACAATGAAAAGTGCCCTAAGAATTCAGTCAAGTGATTCACCAACCAAAAAACTATTTGAACTAAGGGATGTATTTATTAACAATCATTCACCACCTTTTCCAATTAGATCAAGAAGATTGTTTGAGTCACTGAAATATAAATATCCAACTACCTCCAATAGTAAAACTACCTCTCCTTGGATATGATAAAAATAAACATTTGCACAAAATTAATTAAATTTCTATCAAAAAGTATTCCTATACCCCAGAACATCAGAAACAACATACAATAGAGCACATAAACCAAAAAGGTCCACATTATGCAAATATATACAGATGGATCCAAGTCAGAATACGGAGTGGGATATGCTGCAGGTGCCCAGGATAAAAACATGCCAGTTCTCGCTTCCCAATAATGCTTCAGTATTACAGCAGAGTTATGTGCAATAACATTGGCCATAAGAATAATCAAAGAACACTCCCTTAACAATTTCGTGATTTATAGCGACTCTAGAAGCGCTATAGAAGCCATTAATAGTTATAATCCCAAAAAATAATATTGTGCAACAGATAAAGTTTTTTTACTCTATAATTTATATAAAAGGAAAAAATATTGAACTATGTTGGATCCCTGCCCATGTCGGAATAAAAGGAAACGAAGAAGCTGATAAAGCAGCCAAGGAGGCAGTCCACATGATGAGAACAGATGTAAAAATCCCGTTAGTGACACTGTAGCTTATTTAAAAACAAGAATTGTAAATAAATGGCAAAAATATATGGAACGAAGAACCTGAAAGTAATAAATTAAAACAAATAAAACCTGACATTACGAAATGGAGCTCCATATATCAGAGAGAAAGACACACAACAAGTAATCCTGACACGTTTACGTATAGGCCACACTCGTCTAACACATGGGCACTTAATGAGCACCCAGCTGACCCTCGACCCTGCTCCAGAGTGTCAAGATGCAAGGAATTGATAACTGTCGGACATATATTGTGTCATTGTCCAAAGTATGGACCAGCAGAGACTGTCAACTTTTGGAAGTAAAGCATTAAAAGATATTTGTCAGAATCTTTCACATTTTCAGTCATTCCGATAATGACGTTTCTAAGAAACACTGATTTAATTGATAAAATATAAAAATAAGTATATATACAAAAACCTCAGAGCAATGAATGAATTTTAGATCAAATTTTTAAGTTTCTGGACTATTTTGTTAATTTTTAATAAAATTTTTAGTATGTATGGAAATGTGGAGTAAATGTTTTAATTAATGCCTGTTTGATATTCTAGTATGAAAGCATATGCCTCTGTGCATTTTTTTTACCTAATTTTAATTTATTAAGTATTATACTATATGACCTATTTGGTCCCAGTTTCTGGCCTTTGGCCTAGACCTGGCATTTTATCAAATCCTTCGGGCCAGCCCTATGAGAGCTGAAAATCAGCTCAGTGGTCTGGTTAAACTATTCTTATAATAATAATAATTTATCAAAGAAGCTGGTCTTCTCAAATATATCTGACAGCTGCTGTCTTAGTATATACATATTCTTTTCTTTTAATAATTTTACGGTTGTGATTAATCACAATCTTTTTATCGGAATATTATTTTTACTTTTTATCAGAAATTTATTTTATTTTCTTAAATCAAATTATACGTATGTCTCTCATAAAGATAAAGGTATTTTGAATGTTGTATAATATATTATAAAAGTTAAAAGATCACATTTAGTATTCGGCGTCGGTGACCCTGGTAGTTGTGACGCCAGATAACTCTCAATCAATCAATCAATCTCTCCCAACCTTTCGTGCAGGAGGAGGGTGTTCCACAAGGAAGCGTTTTAAGTGTAACGCTTTTTCCAGTGGCAATAAACAGTATCGTCCAACAAATATCATCACCTGTTAAATGCTCGCTTTATGTTGATGACCTTGCAATATACTGCACAGGATATGATGCCTTGTCAGTATGTAAACATGCAAGGTCTGTTTAATGCTATTACAAAGTGGGCTTGATGAGAATGGTTTTAAATTCTCCTCCTCTAAACAGTTTCTGTAAGATTTATAGGGCCAGCGTGGGGTGGAAGAGGTTCCCACACTTAGTTTAAAAGGATCTACATTCCTTATGAAAATGAATGAAATTTTTGGAATGACCATTGGCCAGAATGACCATTGGGCCAGAAATTGACATGGGCCAGCCACAAAAACGCCTTAAGATTAAGGTTAAACAATCTCTGAATATTTTAAAGGTTGTTTTTGGATTTAGTTGGGGAGCTGATAAAAAATCCCTGCTGAGACTATATGACTCGTTGTGTAGATCCAAGCTAGACTGTGGCTGTCACATTTATTCCTTAGCTTGTCAAACCAGGCTGAAGGAACTAGATGTTGTACACAATATGGGGCTGAGAATATGCTCAGGGCCTTTTAGAACTTCGCCTGTTGAAAGCATATATGTTGAAACTAACCAACTTCCCCTTGATCTGAGAAGGCAAGAACTAGGATTAAAGTACATGGCTAGAATTAAAAGTGCTCCAAAAATCCCTCCTTCCAGGTGCTGAGGGAAGCAGACTCACGGGTTTCTTTTTCTGGTATAAGAGCCTCTAGACCATTCCAAGTTAGACTAAATGAAGATGTTAGGGGTAATCATCTTAAATCCCAGAAAGTCATGGAAGTAAAACATCCTGTGTATTCTTCATGGCTTATTCCAGAAGCATCCGTGTGCAAAAAAGCATTAAACAAAAAACTGTCGTGAGGAAGAGATTAGGGGAAAATTCTTGGAGCACAAAACTGTCCATACTAATGTGACAAAAATATATATGGATGGATCAAAGTCAAGTAGTAGTGTTGGCTGTGCATATACAGCTAAACTACCTGACTTTGCATCCATATTCACAGCAGAATTAACAGCCATAGTCTCTGCCCTGGATATAGTTGTTCAAAGTAGCAACACTAATTTTGTCTTTTACTCTGATTCCAAAAGCACTTTAGAAGCTATTAAAAAATTCAATAGCTTCCATCCGTTAGTTCAAAAAGTTCAGGAATCACTTTTCCATTTGTATTATTTGCGTAAATCTGCTCTCTCTGTGTGGGCCCTTCACATGTAGGGGATTTGCGGAAACGAGATGGCAGATAGGGAAGCGAAAGCTGCTAGTGTCTCATCAGAAACAGCCTTTAGTAAAGTGCCTCATACAGATCTATAAGATCCTTTTAGGTCTTATATTTTAAGCAAATGGCAAGAAAGATGGACTTCTCTTAAGCAGACTGAGGATTGGGCACACTTATTTGACCCATCAGTTTATTTTAGAAGGGGGCAGCCTCCCAGAGTGTGCTTGCGGTGGCGAGATGCTAACAGTGGAGCACATTCTGGTTGCTTGCCCCAGATATTTTAACCAGAGAGAGAGATATCTTAGGGGTAAATCCCTTTGTGATATTTTGAGAGATGAAGCAGATATTTCTGCTCTCATCTCCTTTGTAAAGTCTATAAACATTTTTATTAACATTTAATTATTCTTTATCCATTACATCATAGATATATATATTTATTTATTAAGCATTTTCTTCATTCATTTCTTCATTATTTCATTAATTTCTCACATGGTAATTTATATATGAACCATTTTCTTCATACACTTATTAACTCATTTATAATGTAATTTATTAACTCTCCATTACAGCGCTGAATGGCTTCTTTGGCCCCAGTGCCTGGGCTTTTGCCCTAAAACTCATACATCCATCCATCCATACCGGGAAAAGATGCTAGTAATGTGAATAATTATAGACCTATTTCATCAACAAGTTATTGGAGAATACACGACTTACGTGGCACATTCGTGAAAATAAAATTTTAAGTCCTACACAGTTTGGTTCACAGTGTAATGGGTCTACATTAGATTCTCTTTGTAGTTTGGAAAACCATATACGTAGAGGATTTAAAAGAAAACAAATTACAATGGCTGTCTTTTTTGACATTCAAAAGGCGTACGACACTGCATGGAGGTATGCAATATTAAAATCATTACATAATAATAACATACACGGCCATCTTCCTAAATTTTATTGAAAACTTATGACTGACCGCACTTTTCAGATGGGAATAGATAATGTTCTTTCCAAAATATTTCCACTTGAAAATGGAGTACCACAAGGTAGCGTCCTTAGTGGTAATTTGTTCACATTGGCAATTAACGACTTCAGTAACATGCTACCGGTCGGAATTAAGAGTAACTTGTATATGGATGACTTTGCAATATATTACACAGCATCACGCATAAAACAGGCAGAAAGAACTATTAATAAAACTTATAATAAAAATAGATGAATGGGCCTCATCAGTAGGCTTTAGATTTTCCATAGAAAAAACCCAAGCTGTCTTATTTTATAAAAGTAAAATTTAGAAAAAAGGGGAAGAAGCAAAATTAAAAATGAGAAACCATAATACATATACCAATTAGCCAAACTGCAAAATTTTTAGGTTTGATATTTGATACACACCTCAACTGGAAAGCCCATATAACTTACATAAAATCGAATGCAAAAAAAGCATTACAAACCTAATTAAAAAACTATCCCACACAAATTGGGGAGCTGATAGACATACTTTTACTATACTATATAAAGCAACAGTGCTATCAATCATTGATTATGGAAGTGAAATATATGGGTCAGCTTCAGCAGCAGCACTGAAAAATATTAGACCCAATTCACAACGAAGGCCTAAGAATATGCACAGGAGCATTTAGATCCTCACCAGTCAGTCTCCTCTGTACAAGTTGAATGTGGCGAACTGCCACTATCCCTCCATAGAGAATTCATAAACCATGAAAAGTGCATTAAGAATCAAGACAAGTGTTTCACCAACAAAAAGTCTATTGAGCTAAGGGATGTCTTTCTAAACAATCATTCACCACCTTTCCCAATTAGACTAATAGAACTGTTTGAGTCATTGAATATAAATATACAAGTACCTCCAATAGTAAAGTTACCACCTCATTGGACTATGATTAAAGTAAAGACTTGCACTCTCTTAAAATATTTATCAAAAAGTATATACCCCAGAACACCATAAAAAAAAACCATAGAACATATAAGACAAAAAAGTTCACATTATGCAATATATACCGATGGGTCTAAATCGCAACATGGAGTAGGATATGTAGCTATATCGCATAACAAACCATATAAATTTCTCTACCCAATCATCCCCCCAGATGCTGAAGCCTTGCCGAGGATGGGGGGTGGGGCTTAGGGTTCAGCAGCGGGGTGGGCCCTGATGCCTGGTGGGAACTACTTTCTCGCTGGGCCTTGGTGCCCAGTTGTTTGATCCAAACTAAATAAGTCAGCCCTTTTCCTTTTACTAAACTTAAAACTTTTCTTCCTTCTGCTTCCTCCCTCTATAAGGCACGGTTTTTATGTTGATGACTTGGATTGGTTTTGGACATGATTTGGACTTGTTAATTGGGAGTTTGATGGAGGGTGGGGACGGTCGGTTGGGCATGCCACCTCCACCCGGTAGAGCTCGAGTACCTAACACGTGGGCCTTCGAGCGAGGGGAAAGTTTTAGATGTCAAACCTTCTCTTAGTGCTGGGTCTGATCTCGACGGACATCATGACGCTTAAGCACTGAGGGTGGGGTGTATATCTGGGTGGTACCCCTAGGGCAGCCCTGTATGGGATAACACTGTCCTCTAAATGTGGCTCCATGGTGGGTGGGGGACTACCTGGACGAATCATCAATTCTACGTCTTATGGACACACTAAAACCTTCTGTTGACGACTTGGGCAAGGATAAGGACAAGGAAAATTTTGGTAATTCTCCATTGTGACTTTGGAGCCTTTTTCTAATGAGCTCCTTGTTTACAAACATTTTGTATGTTAAAACCAGTCCCTTAGACTGGAATTATGAAACTTATTCAATGAATTTGTAAATTTGGGAACGTAAAAGAATTACGGAATAGACTTGGAAAAAATTACGGTTGTTTTGAATTTTGGATATTTTTCAACAATGAATCGGAAGCTCACAGAGCCTACAGAGAGTTTAGGTCAGACTCTATGAGTGTTGACTTGTAGAGGCAGAAGAGGTCCCTAGGTATCTTGAGATATATAGACCACCAACTGAAACTAAAGATTCGAATAAAATAAGTAAAACCCCTCAGATTACCAGACCAGCTAAGTGGTTGATTATTTCAACACATGGTGAGAGAGGCAACCTCTTCAAGGTGAAAAGGTTGGTAAGCCAGAAAGATCGGCAATGTTGGGAGCCCAGAAGTAACTCGCTTTGGGCGTAATAGTTTTTTTTTTTAGTTCATGCCAAGACCAATGTTCAATCAGTAATGCTCCTAAATTTAAAGCTTGATCCCGAAGGTATGATAAAAGTAGGTAAAACCACACTATACTTTTAGTTACGCAAAGGGTGTCATCTTCAATGAAGATTTACATGAAAATGGATGAAGAGGAAATTTTGGAGATGTGTCCAGACGTGGTTTGGAAGGTTTTCAAGGTGCCCCGCTCGTCTATGATTATTTTAACATTTGTAAGTCCTAATTTGCCATCTGAAATTGTTCTTGACAATGAAATTATGAAAGTTCGTCCTTATAGACCGAGAGTGCTCCAGTGTTTTAAATGTTTTGGCTTTGGACACTCCTCAAATGTTTGCACCAGAAATAAACTTTGTGAATCGTGTGGCAAGCCTGAGCACGAGGAATGTTCTCAACCCGGTAATTTGTGTGAACTGTAAGGGTGAACATCGAGCCCGAGATAAGAAATGCAGTGAATTAAAAAAAGAACAGGAGGCATTACTTAAATCTATTGCTGAACACATCAGTGTGGGACAGGCCAAGAAGCTATTGGGAAGGAAAACTTATTCAGATGCCTTGAAGGCACAACAGCCGGATATTGCTACTTCTGGTGCCATTCAGGTGGTGCTCCCCAGGGGGTCCCCTAATGGGGTTTCCCATGCCCCCTCTGGTGGGGCTCCCCGTGCCCCCCCTGGTGGGGTTTTCCCACGCCCCCTCTGGTGGGGCTCCCCACGGCCCTCCTAGTGGGGCTTCTCATGGCCCCTCTGGCGGGGCTCCTCATGTTGTAGAGACTCTGGTCAAGCCAGGGGACCCTGTTGGTTCAAGGGTTCAAGCCAGATCTCAAACTGTTGACGACTTCTCTCTGACAGGGACATTGCCTGACATTGAGCCCTCACCTGATCCTGTCATTACAGTGCACCGTGGAGATGACGGTGAGGAGATAGAGGCAGTCTTTATTCGTCAGAAGAGGGCCCTTTCTCCCTCTTCGCCTCATTCTCGGTCAGTCGGCCATCAGAGGAAAAATAAAAGCAAAACTGGAAGGGCAAGTGAAGGCCCATCATCTAAAAGATCTATATCACCCAGATCTAGATCAAGTAGTTCTTGGTTAAAACTGATAAGATCTCCCTTCTCACCAGGACTCAGATTCCCTTAATTGGTAGAAAATTTCAAGATCCCATCTTCTAAATAATGGCTCTCATGCAATGGAACATCCGTGGCTTTATACCAAATAGAGAGCAAGTTCGGGTTCTTTTTAAGGAACATAATCTATCTGCGATGTGTCTACAAGAGACAAAGTTGGGAGAGCACACTCCCAACGTGGGTTTTAATTATTCATTTCATAGGTCTCCACCCCTGATAGGTGTACGTGCTCAGGGAGGCACAGGCATCATAGTCCGTAAGTCTGTTAATCACAGAGTTGTTCAATTGAACACTGTGTTGCAGGCTTGTGCAGTTCAAATTTTCAACTATAAAATGGATCACAATTTGTTCTCTCTACCTTGATCCATCATTGGAAAATAGATTGCAGGATGCGCAGGGTAATCCTCGTCAGCTAGAATTAACCGATCATACAGACGTTAATAGGACCAGCTTCCTAAACCTTTCATTCTGATGGGGATTTTAATGCCAAGCACACCTCTGGGAGAGCCAAACTGCGACCGGTGGGGTTTAATAATAGAACAGCTGCTTGACTTAAATGACATCACTTTAATGAATGATGGTTCCCCTACAAGACATGATGTTTTTCATAATTCTGATTCAGCCATTGACCTCACTATCTGCTATCTTCGTCTTTGAGGTTAGATTTCCAGTGTGTAGTAGACCAGAATGATCATGGCAGTGATCATTGGCCCATTCACTTAAAAGTTTATGAAAAAATATTCCATCTCCATGTTTACCAAAATGGAAGGTAGGGGAGGTGCTTGACTGGGGATTATTCAAAAAATCTACTGAAGTTGATATAGAGATAACTGATTTTCAGAGCCCAACATCTGCTTATGAGTATTTAATCAATATATTGCTGTGTGGTGCCATGCTGTCTATTCCTCGAACTTCTGGTAAACCTCGTCGTCCTCTAGTACCTTGGTGGAGCGATTCATGTGCCTTGAGCCGAAAGATAACAAGAACTTGCTACAAGAGATATCGTAGATATCCTTGCTTGGTCAATAAAATTATCTATAAAAGAGCTCTTGCTAAGCAAAAGAAAACATTTAAGCAGGCAAAGAGGGAATCGTTTATCAGATATATAAGTGAGTTAAAATATGATTCCCCTATGTCATTAGTCTGGAACAGAATCCGAAAGCTGCAAGGGAAAATTTTCTCCCACCTCCCTTGCCTGTATTGAAAATTGATGGCTTACTCATATCTGATTCTGGAGAAGTTGCAGAAACCTTTGGTAGGCATTTCTCCAATATATCTAGTGCCCTACATTACTCTACTGCATTCAGGAATATTAGGGACGGTCACGGTTGTTCCTGCTGTTAGTTCAAATTCAGAGTCATATAATCTTCTTCCTTTCACCATGAAAGAATTAGATCAAGCAATCTCGTTATCTTCCTCAACATCTCCTGGGGAAGATGATATACTGTACTCAATGATTTTTAATTTGCCTAGAAGTACAAAACAATTTCTTTTAGACATTTTAAACAGTTTTTATCTTTCAGGAACTTCACCAGTGTCTTGGAAGATATCGATTATTGTACCTGTTTTAAAACCTTTTAAAGATTCCTTCCTTCCTAAGAACTATAGGCCAATTGCTCTAACCAGTTGTGTTAGCAAGATTTATGAGAGGATGGTCAATGCTCGACTTGTGTGGTATTTGGATTCAAAGAATCTTTTATCTAATCGGCAGTTTGGCTTTAGGAAAAATAGAAGTACTTCTGACCCTTTGATGTTCCTTACTCGGGAGATACAGAATGCTTTTGCTGTGCAAACAGACTGTTGCAGTGTTTTTTGACTTAGAAAAAAGCCTACGACACTACCTGGTGAGGGGGTATCCTTATGCAACTTATAGAGTGGGGTGTTGTGGGTAATTTGTTCTATTGTCCTGAAAGATTTTTTGTCAGAACGTTACCTGAAAGTAAGAGTGGGCTCTTACATTTCCTCTGCTTACCCTCAAGAAGAAGGGTTACCTCAGGGAAGCGTCCTTAGTCCAACACTCTTTAATGTAGCTGTCAACGGCCTACTAGAACAAGTTCCTGTCGGGTGCATGGTCTGGCCTTTGCTGATGATTATGCAATAATCTGTAGCAAGTCTACAGCTGTCGAGGCTTGTCAAAAGATCCAGACTGCTATTCATGCTTCAACATATGGGCCAGTGCTAAAAGTTTCAAATTTTCACCAGAAAAAACCAAGCTGTACGATTTTGCCGATTAAGAAGAGTGGAAGAGATTCCTACGCTGTTTTTAAATGATTCGATTTACCTTATGAAGATAGCATTAAGTATCTAGGTATTACATTTGATAAGAAATTAACTTTTGCTCAACATGTTAATGAAGTTGTATGTAACGTGAAGCTTCGTCTTAATATTCTAAAAGTTGTTTCTAATTTTAATTGGGGGGCAGATCAAATCACCCTTTTGAGGATGTACCAGATTTTATGCCTAAGCAAAATTGATTATGGTTGTCAAATTTATGGTTGTGCATGCAAATTTATGGTTGTGCATGCAAGACAACACTGCAGAAATTTAGATGTTGTCCATAATTTGGCTTTACGTATTTGTACGGGAGCCTATAGAACTTCTCCAGTAGAGAGCCTATATGTTGAGTCAGGTTTTCCCCCACTATTTATCCGTAGGGAGGAATTAGGCTTGAGAGTCATATCAAGAGTACTTACATCAAAGCTGAACCCTAATTATAAGTATGTTAGAGAACCAACTGATAGAGCCCCAAATAGACCTAGACTACCAAAGCCGCTTGAAGTTCGACTAGCAAGCTCTGCCAGGGAGGTGGGATTACTACCCCCTGCAGTAGCTGAAATTTCGCCCTCAAAATTTCCTCCTTGGAATAGGCCACTCTTAGAAATCTGCCCAATTAGGGGACAGCAGGAGTATCAGCTCTGGGATCAGTTGAGGGCAAGTTTTTTGGACCATGCTTTTGAACATGGTGATTCTCAACATATATATACTGATGGTTCGAAGGGTTCTGATGGTGTTGGTTGCTCTGTTCGTGATAGTGATGTGATAAAATTTTATTCAAAAAGAAGCTTCCATCTAATTCCTCTGTTTTTACAGCTGAACTGCTGGCTGTTTTGACTGCTCTTAAGTATATTTTTTATAGTTCTTATACTAACAAAGTTTTTAACTTATTTTTCTTTTTTACTCGACTCTTTAATAGTTTTTTGTTTATCTTCTCTTAAAACGCCTAGTCTCTTGCAAACCTTTTTAGTGCAAGAAGTACAAGATTGGTTTTATCTTTTAATTAATAGAAGAGGTTTTTCTGTTAGGTTTTGTTGGGCTCCGTCCCATGTTGGAATTGTTGGGAATGAGCGAGCCGACGCTGCTGCTAAGGCTGCAACTAGGCTTAGGCACATTCCAACATGGGCGTCCCTGTTTCCGATTTTAAAAGTACCATTTGATTTTATTGTAGAGACCAGTGGCAGGCCCACTGGTCTACTTTAGATAATAATCTTAAATTAAAGTCGATTAGGCCTTCTGTTCATCCTTGGCCTCATAGCCGGATGGATAGAAGGTCTGAGATAGTGTTTTAGCTAGATTACGTATTGCCAACACTATAAATACTCATGGGTATCTAATGATGAGTGGAGCGGATATGCAGGTTCCTCGCTGTTCCACCTGTCATATGGATTTGACTGTGGTGCATATTTTGGTGGAGTGCCCTCATTTTGAAACCAAACGCTAGAGCTTGTTTGCTGGCAAATAAGACACTTGCCGATATTTAGGTGAAGGTGCTCAGGCAGAGCAAATTATGACATTTTAAAAACATATTGGTCTTTTTTACGAATTGTAATTATCTTTTAATTGTTTTAGGTTTCTTGTTTGGTTTTTATGAATGAATGATTTGTATGTTAGATCGGTTGTGTGTATGTTTCTTTGTGTGATAGCGAATTTTTTTATTCTTAAGATATATATGCGCTGAATGGCCCCTCGGCTCCTGCGCTTGGCTATGTGCCAAAAACTTTATAATCTAATCTAATCTAATCTACCCAATCATGCCTCAGTCTTCACAGCAGTTGTGTGCAATTAAAGTAGCTATCAAAATTATAAAGCAAACCTCATTCAGTAATTTTGTGATTTTTAGTGACTCAAGAAGTGCCATAGAAGCTCTTCAGAGTTACAATCCAAAAAATAATATTGTACAGCAAATTCAATTTGAACTCCACAAATTATATAAAAATGGAAAAAATATTGAAATATGTTGGATCCCTGCTCATGTGGGGATAAGAGGAAATGAAGAGGCTGATAAAGCAGCTAAAGAAGCAGTCCACATGATAAAAGCAAATGTAAACATCCCTACCAGCGATTATATAAGATATATAAAAGCAATAATTGTAGATAAATGGCAAAACGTATGGAATGAAGAGCCTGAAAATAATAAATTAAAATAAAAAAAACAGGATGTTAACAAATGGAGTTCAGCATATCAAAGAGAGAGACATGCTCAAGTAATCCTGACACGCCTCCACAAAGGCCACACTCGTCTGACACACGGGCACTTAATGAGCAACCCACGCGACCCTGCTCCAGAGTGTTCAGAGTGCAAGGAGTTGGTAACAGTCAGACATGTCTTGTGCGAGTGTCCAAATTATGACCAGCAGAGACTGTCAACTTTTGGAGATAAGACAATAAAAGAAATTCTCTCAGAATCTTTTAAATTTTCGGTAGTTCCAGTTTTGACTTTTCTGAGGAACTGCAATTTAATTGATAAAATATAAGTTTTTTTTAGTGAATTTTAAAACAAAATTTCAAAAATTTAAAACTAATTTTGAATTTTAATATACCGTTTTAGTATGTATGTAAGGGAACATGAGTAAATGTATTTATTGTGTGTGTGTTCTAGTATGAAAGCATTTGCCTTGGTGCAATTTTATATTTATCCTGAATGACCAATTTGGTCCCAGTTCTTTACCTAATCCTTCGGGCCAGCCCTAGGAGAGCTGAAAATCAGCTCAGTGGTCTGGTAAAACTACTTTTATAATAATAATAAAGCAGCCTTTGTAACCTGATTTTTTTGTATCTTGAACCACATTTTACATGTCAATTGCCTAATTCGTTCCAAGCCCTACAAAATCACCCCAGTAAATTTTATAATAAAGCTAAATTGACCAATGAACAATGAAATACAACAATTTGGACCATTCAATACCTAACTTAAACTACATATATGTACTATAATATGTACTACCTACCTGTAAAATAAAGTGTATAGTGTACATGGTACAAGAAATACTGTAGGTACATACATATGTATGTAATAAAATGTGGAACCTTACCTTTCGAGTGAGGCGATCTCCGAACGTGGCGACAGAGGAGGAGGACAAATGGCAGAAAACTTGAACACTTAAATTTACGAAACACATTAAAAAATGACAGGAAACATTAACACTAAATTTTACGAAACACATTAACAAATGGCACAAAATGTTAACACTTAACTTTACAAAAAACTTAAAATTAAATTCCTTCTTTTTTCTTTTTTATTTCTACATCTTTCACTTTTTTATACTTTACTATTTTTTTTTTTTTTTTTTTTTTTTTTTTTTTTTTTTTTTTTTTTTTTTTTTTTTTTTTTTTTTTTTTTTTTTTTTTTTTTTTTTTTTTTTTTTTTTTACAAAATTTCAATTTCTTCACTTTCAACTTAATGTTTTTCCATAGTATCACTTGGATCTTCCTGTTTGCTTACTCCTACTAAAGGCCTCTTTAAAAAGTAACTATCCAAGGAAGATTGCTTCTGCCTGCTTTTCACAATGTTCCTGAAATGACTCGGGCAAACGTCATCGAACTGCACAAGCATACGACCCGTGTAAGCCTTTTTGGGGTGTTTCTTTTCTACAAATGATTGCACCTTATGAAAAGTAGCTAGAGCATCCTTAACCCTTAAATGCCTAAGCGGTATTTCAGAAATGGTCTCCCGTATGCCGGCGGCATTCAGGAGTGAGCGCCGAAACGGAAAAAAAAAAGTTTTTTTTTTTTAAAAATCACAGCACGCTTAGTTTTCGATATTAAGAGTTCATTTTTGGCTCCTTCTTCATTGCCTGAAGTTTAGTATGCAACCATCATAAATATCATCATATTTAAATATTGGAGTATATGAGAGTGTGGAAAAAAAAAATTAATATATAATATACAAATTGCGCTGTGAGCAAAAAGGTTAAAGCTAATGAATTAATTTTTTCTTTGTATTGTACAGTAAATTGCGATAATTTTTGTATATAACAAATTGTAAAACAAAACGATAAAAGCAAAACAGAAAATATTAACACAATATGATGCATGAATTCGTAATGCGCGGATGTAAAAAAAACTTGTTTTCAAAAATTCACCATAAATCGAAATATTGTGCTAGAGACTTCCTGTTTCTTGCAAAATGAAGGTAATTGATTGAATATTACTAGACTGTAAGTGTTGTAGCTTACAATTGCAGTTTTCGACCATTTCGGTCGAGTTAAAGTTGACCGAAGGTTGAATTTTTTCTATTTATTTTTTTTCTATATGAAAATATTTGATTTTGTGGTATTCTACATGAAATTGCGCACATTTTCATAAATAAAACTTTATGTAACAGCTAATATAAAACGGTGCAAACATTACGACAATCGGGACGAAAGAATTTCTGATTTTTTCAGCAGTTACCGTGCGGACGTAAGGAAAAAGTTTTCTCAAAAATTCACCATAAATCGAAATATTGTGCTAGAGACTTCCAATTTGTTGCAAAATGAAGGGAATTGATTGAATATTACTAGAATGTAAGAGTTTTTAGTTTACAATTGCGTTTTTCGACCATTTTGGCCGAGTCAAAGTTGACCAAAGGTTGAAATTTTGGCACTTATCGTTAGTTATATGAAAATATTTCACAACTGATAAAAGCTACAACCATGGATTATTCTACATGAAATTGCGCACATCTACATGAAATTGTGCACAGCTAATATAAAATGGTGCAAAAATTACGTCAAAGTGACAAGATAATTTCTGAGATGTGTCGCTGATGCTTTTTAGTGCAAGAAGAAAGAAATTCACACATGCGCGCCTGGACGCTTGTAAACAAATCAACAGCTTGATCCGTGAACTCCCAGCATCCCTCAAGGCGCGTGATTCAAAATTGTTCGCCAAGTAGGCCAATAACTATTTTTCCTTGAATATTTAAAAAAACTTTTGCTTCAACGTATCATACGTCAATTAATCACCCAACAGACAATTTTCGTCGACGTATAATACTTCCAATAGGCGTTTAAGGGTTAATTTCTACCGTTGTCATAGGGTCGTGGTCCTCTTCCTCACCGTTTCTAGAGAACCCTTCTTGAACGACGTTATGTTGCATGGCCTCCAACTCCTTCAGGTCATCCGTCGTAGCTCCTCTTGGTGCTCCTCGAGAAGGTCATTGATTTCGTCCTTGTCGACGACCAGCCCCATGGGCTTGCCGAGTGCAATGATCTCTCGTCTAGATCTGGTTGCGAAACAGTTTCAGGATCGAACTGTTTCTGAATCTGCATCAGCTTCGCCCATGTCGAATCCCTCGAAGTCTTGAGCAGATACGACATCAAAGAATTCAAGGTTCGCCTCAAAACCTCCTGCCAAGCTTGATCAATGAGTTGAATGCATATCACGATATCGGAATGCTCCTTCCAAAATTCATGCAAGGTGAGGTTTGTGGTATCGGTGTTGTCAAAACATCTCTTGGAAGGATGTTTTGTATACAGCTTCTTGAAGTTCAATATCACTTGCTGGTCCATGGGGTGGAGGAGAAGGGTGGTGTTAGGCGAAATATAAAGAACCTTGATAAAAAGAATACTCTGCTAGGATATCTTCCTCGAGGCCAAGAAATTCTTCACTGTCGGGTTGAAACGCAAATCACCACAACCTGCAACAATAGATCTAGATATCCGACTTTTTGTCTGCATGACAAACATCTTCTAGAAGAAAATTCATCAAGGGACATAGCATACTTGAAGAAACTAGTCTCTTTATTCTGCACAGCTGCTCCTCTAGATTATTCCAACAGTTTTTCTAGAAATCAGCAACCTGTAACAATAGATCTAGATATCCAACTATTTGTCCGCATGACAAACATCTTCTAGAAAAAGATTCATCAAGGGACATAGCATTCTGGAAGAAACTAGAGTCTCATTGTTCTGCACAGCCAGTGTTCTAGATTATTCCAACAGGATTTCTACAAATCACCAAACCTGCAACAACAGATCTAGATATCCGACGTTTTGTCCGCATAACAAACCTCTTCTAGAAGAAGCTTCATCAAGGGACATAGCATTCTTGAAGAAACTAGAGTCTCTTCGTTCTGCACAGCCGGTCTTCTAGCTTATTCCAACAGGATTTCTACAAATCACCACAACCTGCAGTAGATCTAGATATCCGACTTTTTGTCCGCATGACAAACATCATCTAGAAGAAGCTTCATCAAGTAACAGCATTCTTGAAGAAACTAGAGTCTCTTTGTTCTGCACAGCCAGTCTTCTAGATTATTCCAACAGGATTTCTAGAAATCAGCTATCTGCAACAATAGATCTACAAATCCGACTTTTTGTCTGTATTCTCTCTCCCTTCTTGCATCATTATTACTATACCATACTTTATACTAAAAAGGGTGAATTTTGCCCTTATACAGTACCAATCATAAATACTGTTCAGTACTTGAAATAAACTATCATAAGCATAATATGAACCAAAAGCACATGAATTGTGTACGTACCTTACACTAGATTGCCTTTATCTCTTGGGTTGTAAAAATATAAAATCAGAAAATACAGTAAAAATAAAAATAAAAATGGTGAATTTATCAAATCATAAGGATAACACAACACAAACTAAGCTGTAGAAGTTTACAGATGCCTGCAAATGAGCTTGTGCATACAAGTTCAAACCAGAGAACGTGTGTGCTTCTACATACATTTCCTACACATACGATTGAGTCTATCACTTGGGTTGTAAAAATGCAACTGAAAAATCATAAGTGTAATATGAACCAAAACTGCAAATTCACTGACACCAGTGAATGAGTGCTTGTGTATGCATTTGCCCTATGCACATGATTGCATTTACCTTCTGGATTTTAAAAATGGAAATAAGAACACAATACAAATATAAATGAGAACAGCATAAAATATACATAAATTCTAAGATCAAGAAAATGGCTGTTGGGTAGTGTATTTTAACCTAACTACTCCCTAATCCAGAAAAATTGCTAATAAGTCTCTATGAAGACTTCTTAACTTCGATTTAAAGAAAAAATGTATCATTAGACATCTTGTACTTTCAGATGCTTGCCCAGCGACATTTGCTAGATGTGGTTAGTTAACTTTACTTGAAGCAATTTTCAACCATTTTGCCAATGTTAGGGATGGTTTTATGATACAAAGCTCAAAACTGAAA
The DNA here is from genome assembly GCF_015104395.2 of Macrobrachium nipponense. Taxonomy (NCBI): domain Eukaryota; kingdom Metazoa; phylum Arthropoda; class Malacostraca; order Decapoda; family Palaemonidae; genus Macrobrachium; species Macrobrachium nipponense. The sequence goes on from NC_061094.1 coordinate 1,851,935, forward strand.
AAGTGGAGAATACACTCCTCTGCAATAAACTTCTTGAAAGTGTATTCTCTCTCCCATCTTGCATCATTATTACTATACCATACTTTATACTAAAAAGGGGGAATTTTGCCCTTATACAGTACCAATCATATATATACTGTGCAGTACTTGAAATAAACTATCATAAGCATAATATGAACCAAAAGCAGCACACGAATTGTGTACTTGCCCTACACATGATTGCCTTTATCTCTTGGGTTGTGAAAATAAAAAAATTAGAAAATACAGTAAAAATATAAATGAAAATAGTGAATTTATCAAATATAAGGATAACACAAACCAAGCTAAGCTGTAGAAGTTCACACCCCCTGATCCCAACTCCATGACGAGGTGGGGTGCTTAGGGATCCACTGCAGAGAGAGTATGCCCCTTTACGCCTACTCTCTCTGCTGTGGATCCAACTGAACATTGGGACCTTTAACTCCTTTACTCCTCCTCCTTATAAATTTTCCCCTTTCCCTTCTTCTTCTTTCGTTGACGACCCTGGCATGGTTTTGGACTATTGAATTGACAGCTCTTTTAACTTGATGGAGGGTGGAGTTGGATGGCATGCCTCTCCACCCGTAAAACTAGAGTACCTGACGTGGTTGAGCGAGGGGAAATTTTTAAGTCAAGCCATGCCCACAGTGCTGGGTCCGATCTCATGGGACTGACGACCCTTAAGGCACTGTGGGTATGGCGTATATCCAGGTGAGGGACCCAGGCAGTTACCAGTGTGTGTAACGGCATTGCCCCTCCCCCGGTTGGGCCTCCTTGGTGAGAGGGACCTCATCCTGGATGAAATTTTTTTTTAATACTATATATGGAGAAAAAAATTAACCTCACAACGACTTATGGCATGGCAATGGACTGTTCTCAGGATAACTCAAATAATGAAAATCAGAGTGGTATTAAGACATTATTACCATACAATAAACCCAAAAGAAATAGATATCGCCAGGACCCAACCTTGATTCACTTTGATTCTCTCTTTGGGGAGTCAAACTGGTCAAGGTTTTTGAACTTAGGAAGCTGACAAAGATATATCTTTATTAAAATTAGAAAATTACCTATGAATCGATGCCCATCGCAAGAGATGAGCATAAGACAAATTAAAAAAAGGGAATGGTTGGTTGAAACAACAACCAAAAACCAATCGGAAAATTATCAATGTATAAAAAATATAGATAACATAAATATAAAGGTTACAAGGCATGATACAATGAACAGTGTGCAAGGCACAGTAGTAGTACCAAATCTTGAGGATGAAACATTAGATAGATTAATACTTTTAGATTCATTAAAGAAAAGGTACAATAATGTTGAAGACTGCGAAGTATATGAGGTCCCAAGCAGGAAAGACAAAAGTCAAACTATCAAAATAGCCAAGATAAAGTTCAGTGGCCAAACCTTACCCTTAAAAATTAAAATGCTAGGATTAAATAGGGAACTAAGACCTTATGTTCCTAAACCTATGCAATGCAAGAACTGTTGCAAAATATGGTCATACAGCAATTAAGTGTAGGAATATTTATAGATGTGCCTTTTGCAGCTCGCAGGACCATAAAACACGCTGGGACTGTGGCCAACCCAAATGCGTCAATTGTGGATTAGAACATCATGCCAGATCTAAATTGTGTGCGTTCTATATCTACAATACAGAACTTAAATTACTACAAGAACGAACTGGAATGACGATAAGAGAAGCAAAGTTAGAACTGAAAGTGAGAGGATTAAATGACCCAGCTAAGAAATTTAGGTATGCAGACACCTCAAAGTCAAGCAATACCAGAACTGAGACAAATGATAATAATAGAAATAAAGAAATACCACCACAAAAAATACAAGATGAAAAGAACTCTTCAAACATACATAATATTACGACTGTGGAAAATCGATTTAGCTCTTTATCGGAAATTGAAATAGATAATGACATAGAGGAAAACAAAGAAGAATTAAAATCCCAACAAGAATGTGAAAAAACAGATAATACTACTCGAAAGAGGCAACTGGATAAGACCCCACCTAATTCCACCAAACAAGTCTGTAAAAAGATAAATAACCCACCAATCTCGCCGAAAGCTAAAGTTCAGAAACAAAACACTAATATTCCACTGTCTCCCATAGTAACAATAGTACCTCTAGGAACCGAATCACAAAATTCAGATGAAATGGAAAACCAAAATACAGGTCACTACAGTGAAAACGAAGAAATTCAACCATCACCAATTATAGGCGCCACAGGAAAAAACAAGGAAAAACAACAAACTGAGAAACATGAAGATACATGTGGCTGCAGTAAATGCTTTATAGCAATGTGCCACAAAAATAAGACTATAACTAAAGACAGCCTAACCAACACCATAAGAAATTTCATGAGGAATAGGAGTAAGGAAAAAACAAACATCAAATCTCATGAAGAAGGTTGTATGTGTATTGAACACTTAGAATATTACAAAGAGAAACGCATCAGTGTTGTAGATAATATTCTAAAGAAAATCAAAATGAAAAAATCAAATCAAGATAGTAAAAAAGTAACAGTTAACGAAAGTAAGATTCAAACTACAACAAAAAATGAATCAAGACCTACAAAAATACAAATTAACTTATAAATTTTTTTTAGAAAATATCAGCTTTAATAATCTAGGGTAATTTGACCACTTATATTACACCATTCAATCGTTATATAATTCAATGGAATATAAATGGATTATTAACGAGAATGCACTTAGGGGAAGTCCAACGACTTATTAGCGAACATGAACCAATGATTATATGTACAAACACATAGGGAAAACGTGTTCCAAAAATAAGTAAATATCTATTAGCTACAACATCACAGGAAAATGAAAATAATTTAGGAACAGCAATATATGTCCATAATAAAATCATATACGACAAATTAGATATAGATTACACTGAATTGCAAATTTCAGCAATAACAGTGAAAATAGAAAATAATGTGTTTGATATAATTAACTTATACAATCAGCCTAATAAAAAGTATGAATTAAACAAATTACAGAAAATAATAAGAGAGTTTAAGAATCCATTATTAATTGTAGGAGATTTCAATGCGCATAACTCAATATGGGACTATAACAACATTACTCCAGATAAAGATGGAGCAAAAATAGAAAACTTAATGGAATGCTAATAATCTTTGTTGTCTGAACGACAGCGAAGTAAATACATATTATTCCAGAACCCATGGAACATTTTCCACAGTAGATGTCACCCTTTGTTCAACAAATATAGTTGACAGACTAGATTGGAATATATGTGATGACTCCTACTCAAGTGACCATTTTCCCATAATAATATCCTTATTAAATAATGAACCAAAACCATATTCTCCACATTACAACATGCAAAAAGCAGATTGGGACATTTTTTACTTTCATACCGATAAAATACCACCCTATGATTATTGAGAAATCACAATGAGACGAACGATTTCATTGTGTCCTTCATTAAAAAGGCATCAGACAAAGCTATTCCACATTCAAAACCCCATAATAAAAAACTTAAAGTCCCCTGGTGGTCAGATGATCTAACTGAATTAGTACGAGAAAAACACTCTCTAGCAAGAAGGTTAGATACTCTAAAACAGAAGATTCAATAAAGTTAATAAATCAAAACCATTCACAGAAGAAAATATATAAAAATGACAATTTTACTATTAGAAATAGATGTATTAAAACCTTTATATAATAAAATATCAGCCAAATTTAGAAAAGAAGTAATAAAAGGTAAAAAATATATCTTGGAGGTCCTATGTGTCAGAAATAACAAGCGAAACATCCATTCAAAAAGTATGGCAAAAATTCAGAAAAATAAATGGAACAAACATTAGACCACCCAGACAAGCTATATTAGATAATGGAAATAAAATTTTAGATCCCTTCGAAATAAGTAACATACTTGGGGCAAGTTTTGCCAAAATAAGTAGTGACGAAAATCTAGACAAACATTTTAAAAAAGTAAAAAACAAAGCAGAGTCTATTATACTTAATTTTGAGACAAAGGAAGATATATATTATAATAAAAAAAGTTCAATATGGAAGAGTTAGAATATGCTCTCTTGAACAGTAATAAATCTGCCCCTGGAGGAGATGATGTTTGCTTTGAGATGATTTGCCCCCACCTAGCACCTTTGGCAAAAATCATACTTATTAAAATTTTACAATCATTTATGGCTCCAAAACTTGTTTCCAGACAAATGGCGAAATGCAATAATAATTCCTATACCCAAACCAGGAAAAGATGCTAGTAATGTGAATAATTATAGACCTATCTCATTAACAAGTGTATATTGCAAGTTATTAGAGAAAATGGTAAATGCACGACTTACATGGCACATTCGTGAAAATAAAATTTTAAGTCCTACACAGTTTGTTCACAACGTAATAGGTCTACATTAGATTCTCTGTGTAGTTTGGAAGACCATATACGTAGAGGATTTGAAAGAAAACAAATTACAATAGCTGTCTTTTTTGACATTCAAAAGGCATACGACACTACATGGAGGTATGCAATATTAAAATCTTTACATAGTAATAACATCCGTGGCCATCTTCCTAAATTTATTAAAAACTTTATGACTGACCGCACTTTTCAGGTGAAGAATAGATATGTTTTTTGCCAAATATTTCCACTTGAAAATGGAGTACCACAAGGTAGCGTCCTTAGTGGTACTTTGTTCACATTGGCAATTAACAACATCAGTAACATGCTACCGGTTGGAATTAAGAGTAATTGTATATGGATGATTTTGCAATATAATACAGCATCACGCATAAAACATGCAGAAAGAATTATTAATAAAACTATAATAAAAATAGATGAATGGGCCTCATCAGTAGGATTTAGATTTTCCATAGAAAAAACCCAAGCGGTCATTTTTTATAAAAGTAAAATTTGGAAAAAAGGTGAAGAAGCAGAATTAAAAATGAGAAACCATAATATACCAATTAGCCAAACTGCAAAATTTTTAGGTTTAATATTTGATGCACACCTCAACTGGAAAGCCCATATAACTTACATAAAATCGAAATGCAAAAGAGCATTAAACCTAATTAAAAAACTTTCTCACACAAATTGGGGAGCTGATAGACATACTCTTACTATACTTTATAAAGCAACAGTGCTATCAATTATTGATTATGGAAGTGAAATATACGGGTCAGCTTCAGAAGCAGCACTGAAAATATTAGACCCAATTCACAACGAAGGCCTAAGAATATGCACAGGAGCATTTAGATCCTCACCAGTCTCCTCTGTACAAGTTGAATGCGGCGAACTGCCACTTTCCCTCCATAGAGAATTCTTCATAACCATGAAAAGTGTATTAAGAATCAAGGCAAGTGATTCACCAACTAAAAGTCTATTTGAGTTAAGGGATGTCTTTATAAACAATCATTCACCACCTTTCCCAATTAGAACTAATAGACTGTTCGAGTCATTAAATATAAATATACACTCACTTGAAATATTTATCAAAAATTTCCATATATACCCCAGAACACCATAAACAAAAAACCATAGAAACATATAAGACAAAAAAGTTCACATTATGCAATATATACCGACGGGTCCAAATCGCAACATGGCGTAGGATATGCAGCTATATCGCAGAACAAAACATATCAATTTTCTTTACCCAATCATGCCTCAGTCTTCACAGCAGAGTTGTGTGCAATTAAAGTAGCTATCAAAATTATAAAGCAAACTTCAATTAATAATTTTGTGATTTTTAGTGACTCGAGAAGTGCCATAGAAGCTCTTCAGAATTACAATCCAAAAAATATATTGTACAGCAAATTCAATTTGAACTCCACAAATTATATAAAAATGGCAAAAATATTGAAATATGTTGGATCCCTGCTCATGTGGGGATAAGAGGAAATGAAGAGGCTGATAAAGCAGCTAAAGAAGCAGTCCAAATGATAAAAAAAAAAAAATATAAACATCCCACCAGTGATTATATAAGATATATAAAAACAATAATTGTAAATAAATGGCAAAACGTATGGCTGAAGAGCCTGAAAATAATAAATTAAAACAAATAAAACAGGATGTTAACAAATGGAGTTCAGCATATCAAAGAGAGAGACATGCTCAAGTAATCCTGACACGCCTCCGTATAGGCCACACTCATCTGACACACGGGCACTTGATGAGCAACCCACGCGCCACCCTGCTCCAGAGTGTTCAGAGTGCAAGGAGTTGGTAACAGTCAGACATGTCTTGTGCGAGTGTCCAAAGTATGACCAGCAGAGACTGTCAACTTTTGGAAATAAAACAATAAAAGAAATTTTGACAGAATCTTTTACATTTTCAGTAGTTCCAATTTTGACTTTTCTGAGGAACTGCAATTTAATTGATAAAATATAAGTTTTTTTTTAGTGAATTTTAAAACAAAATTTCAAAAATTTAAAACTGAATTCCGAATTTTAATATACTGTTTTAGTATGTATGTAAGGGAACATGAGTAAATGTATTTATTGTGTGTGTGTTCTAGTATGAAAGCGTTTGCCTTGGTGCAATTTTTTTTATTTATCCTGAATGACCAATTTGGTCCCAGTTCTGGCCTAAGGGCTAGACCTGGCATTTTATCTAATCCTTCGGGCCAGCCCTAGGAGAGCTGAAAATCAGCTCAGTGGTCTGGGTAAAACTACTTTATAATAATAATAATTTACAAGACTGGGAGATTTCTTTTTTTACTAGGAGGAGGCATTTTAATGGAAAGTTTTGTTGGCTTCTTGGGAGGAGTTATCGCCTTCGTAGAGCCAACATCTTTTCCTTCAATATCTTTGACACTGAAGGGTTTCTTAGTTTCTTTGCTCTCCATTTCTATGGAGATGGAGAGAGCAGAGGTGTTCTCTAAAGAGACCACCTCAAGTGTCTTTGTACTGCTGGCAGTAGCCAGCTCTGCCTCTAATGAGGCAGAAGTACCAGTGAGGACTGGCACCGGGGGACCAGCATCTGCTGGTTTGTCCTCCGAAGAGGAATTGGCACCAACAGAAGCTGGCACCAGTTGACTCGGATGATTCAGTTAGCTGTCTTTTTAATGATTCTTTATTTGAATTTCCTTTTGTGCTCTTAACTTGGTTGTTTTTATTTGTCTCTTTCTTTTGGTTTCTTAGTTTTGCTACTACAGAAGCAAAACTTAGACCAGGTCTTACAGTCTTTGCTTTGGCTCTCTCTCGTGCTTCCTTAAATGTTGTTCTTTTTATTACTCGGATTGCTTGGATTTCTTTTTCGAGTAAATATACATCACACTGCTGAGATGATGATGCATGTCCCTCACCACAGTGAACACATTTTCGGTTCCCTGGTGCACATACCATGCTCATCTTCTCCACAGTTGACACAGACTGCAGGATTTTCTAGCAATTTGGATCTACACGATTGTAGGGTGTGTCCAAAATGCTGGCAATGGAAACACCTTCGGGGTCTTGGGATGTACTGTTTTATCTTAAACCTATACCAGGCTGCAGACACATATTCTGGAAGTCTCAAAGTATTAAAAGTTAATATTAAGGTAGGCTGAGGTATTCTGCTATTATCAACCTTCTTCGTCATCCTGTCCACCTTTATTACACCCTGGTCTTTTAATTCTGTTAAAAGTTTCTCCTCAGAGAAGCCATCAACTGAGGGGCATAAATCAAGCCCTTGCTGGAGTTCAGGCTGGAGTGGGGAGTGCACTCAACCGTAACTCCCGCAAGGTCTGACAATCCCATCAACTTGATACTTTCCTCTGGGGAGATGTTTTCTACTAAAAGCATATTTCCATTTTGAGGTGTTATTTTGGGTTGTCTGCCACAACATTTCACTATTTCTCTGTTTACTTGAAAAATATCTATATTGTCACCTTCAAGCTTTAAATTAAGGTATTTATTAAAAGAATTGGGTACAAAGACCCAGGAGCTATTTCATACTTCTTATTCTCTTCATGGCAAATGGTTCCAGTGTGACAATACTGGAGCCAGATGCTTTTTGTTAAGATTTCCTGGTCGTATATCTTCTCGCATTGCTTTGGGTCGTCAACTGTGTTCCTCTATCATTCGGCCCAGGGGTACTACATTGATCATGGGACCGACCATGACTGACTGAAGTTCGGGTTCCGTGGGCAAGTCCTTTGACAAAAGCATAGGGTCATCAGCAGAGATAAGGGTGGTTGCCATATAACGTAAAAGTTAATTCATCCAGATATTCCCCATAACCCGACCAATGGAGTCCTTTGAATTAGGGTTCGTCCTAGGGGTTAAATTACTGGATATACACCCTATCTCCAGTGCTAAGGCGTCATGATGTCCGTCGAGATCAGACCCGGCACTGAGGATAGGGTTTGACATTAAATCTTTCCCCTTGCTCGACCACGTCAGGTACTCAAGTTTTACGGGTGAGGTGGCATTGCCGTCCACCTCACCCTACCTTCAAATCCCAAGATTTAGACTAAATCATGTCCAAAACCAAGCAAATAGTCATCATCATAGAATCCATACCTTATTGGGGGAGGAAGGGAGAAAGATGAAATATTTTTAGAAGAAGGAAAAGGGCTGACTAATTTAGTTGAATCAACAGCTGGGCACCAAGGCCCAGCGAGAAGGCAGCTCCCACCAGGCATCAGGGCCCAGCTGCTGAACCCTAAGCCCCCCATCCTCGGCAAGGCTTCAGCCCCCCTGATCCCAACTCCTTGACGAGGTGGGGGCTTAGGGATCCACTGAAGAGAGAGTATGCCCCTTTACGCCTCCACTCTCTCTGCTGTGGATCCAACTGAACATTGGGACCTTTAACTCCTTTACTCCTCCTCCTTATAAATTTTCCCATTTCCCTTCTTCTTCTTTCGTTGACGACCCTGGCATGGTTTTGGACTATTGAATTGACAGCTCTTTTTACTTGATGGAGGGTGGAGTTGGATGGCATGCCTCTCCACCCGTAAAACTAGAGTACCTGACGTGGTTGAGCGAGGGGAAATTTTTAAGTCAAGCCATGCCCAGTGCTGGGTCCGATCTCATGGGACTGACGACCCTTAAGGCACTGTGGGTATGGCGTATATCCAGGTGGGACCCAGGGCAGTTACCAGTGTGTGTAACGGCATTGCCCCTCCCCCGGTTGGGCCTCCTTGGTGAGAGGGACCTCATCCTGGATGAAATTTTTGTAATACTATATATGGAAAAAAAAATTAACCTCACAACGACTTATGGCATGGCAATGGACTGTTCTCAGGATAACTCAAATAATGAAAATCAGAGTGGTATTAAGACATTATTACCATACAATAAACCCAAAAGAAATAGATATCGCCAGGACCCAACCTTGATTCACTTTGATTCTCTCTTTGGGGAGTCAAACTGGTCAAGGTTTTGAACTTAGAAGCTGACAAAGATATATCTTTATTAAAATTAGAAAATTACCTATTGAATCGATGCCCATCGCAAGAGATGAGCATAAGACAAATTAAAAAAAGGGAATGGTTGGTTGAAACAACAACCAAAAAACCAATCGGAAAATTATCAATGTATAAAAAATATAGATAACATAAATATAAAGGTTACAAGGCATGATACAATGAACAGTGTGCAAGGCACAGTAGTAGTACCAAATCTTGAGGATGAAACATTAGATAGATTAATACTTTTAGATTCATTAAAGAAAAGGTACAATAATGTTGAAGACTGCGAAGTATATGAGGTCCCAAGCAGGAAAGACAAAAGTCAAACTATCAAAATAGCCAAGATAAAGTTCAGTGGCCAAACCTTACCCTTAAAAATTAAAATGCTAGGAGGATTAAATAGGGAACTAAGACCTTATGTTCCTAAACCTATGCAATGCAAGAACTGTTGCAAATATGGTCATACAGCAATTAAGTGTAGGAATATTTATAGATGTGCCTTTTGCAGCTCGCAGGACCATAAAACACGCTGGGACTGTGGCCAACCAAATGCGTCAATTGTGGATTAGAACATCATGCCAGATCTAAATTGTGTGCGTTCTATATCTACAATACAGAACTTAAATTACTACAAGAACGAACTGGAATGACGATAAGAGAAGCAAAGTTAGAACTGAAAGTGAGAGGATTAAATGACCCAGCTAAGAAATTTAGGTATGCAGGACACCTCAAAGTCAAGCAATACCAGAACTGAGACAAATGATAATAATAGAAATAAAGAAATACCACCACAAAAAATACAAGATGAAAAGAACTCTTCAAACATACATAATATTCGACTGTGGAAAATCGATTTAGCTCTTTATCGGAAATTGAAATAGATAATGACATAGAGGAAAACAAAGAAGAATTAAAATCACAAGAATGTGAAAAAACAGATAATACTACTCGAAAGAGGCAAACTGGATAAGACCCCACCTAATTCCACCAAACAAGTCTGTAAAAAGATAAATAACCCACCAATCTCGCCGAAAGCTAAAGTTCAGAAACAAAACACTAATATTCCACTGTCTCCCATAGTAACAATAGTACCTCTAGGAACCGAATCACAAAATTCAGATGAAATGGAAAACCAAAATACAGGTCACTACAGTGAAAACGAAGAAATTCAACCATCACCAATTATAGGCGCCACAGGAAAAAAACAAGGAAAAACAACAACAAACTGAGAAACATGAAGATACATGTGGCTGCAGTAAATGCTTTATAGCAATGTGCCACAAAAATAAGACTATAACTAAGACAGCCTAACCAACACCATAAGAAATTTCATGAGGAATAGGAGTAAGGAAAAAACAAACACAAATCAAATCATGAAGAAGGTTGTATGTGTATTGAACACTTAGAATATTACAAAGAGAAACACATCAGTGTTGTAGATAATATTCTAAAGAAAATCAAAATGGAAAAATCAAATCAAGATAGTAAAAAAGTAACAGTTAGCGAAAGTAAGATTCAAACTACAACAAAAAATGAATCAAGACCTACAAAAATACAAATTAACTTATAAAAAATTCTAAGAAAATATCAGCTTAATAATCTAGGGTAATTTGACCACTTTATATTACACCATTCAATCGTTATATAATTCAATGGAATATAAATGGATTATTAACGAGAATGCACTTAGGGGAAGTCCAACGACTTATTAGTGAACATGAACCAATGATTATATGTATACAACACATAGGAAAAACGTGTTCCAAAATAGGTAAATATCTATTAGCTACAACATCACAGGAAAATGAAAATAATTTAGGAACAGCAATATATGTCCATATAAAATTATATACGACAAATTAGATATAGATTACACTGAATTGCAAATTTCAGCAATAACAGTGAAAATAGAAAATAATGTGTTTGATATAATTAACTTATACAATCAGCCTAATAAAAAGTATGATTTAAACAAATTACAGAAAATAATAAAAGAGTTTAAGAATCCAATATTAATTGTAGGAAGATTTCAATGCGCATAACTCAATATGGGACTATAACAACATTACTCCAGATATAAAGATGGAGCAAAAATAGAAAACTTAATGAACGCTAATAATTCTTTGTGTCTGAATGACAGCGAAGTAAATACATATTATTTCCAGAACCCATGGAACATTTTCCACAGTAGATGTCACCTTTGTTCAACAAATATAGTTGACAGACTAGATTGGAATATATGTGATAACTCCTACTCAAGTGACCATTTTCCCATAATAATATCCTTATTAAATAATGAACCAAAACCATATTCTCCACATTACAACATGCAAAAGGCAGATTGGGACATTTTTTACTTTCATACCGATAAAATACCGCCCTATGATTATTGAGAAATCACAATGAGACGAACGATTTCATTGTGTCCTTCATTAAAAAGGCAGCAGACAAAGCTATTCCTATTCAAAACCCATAATAAAAAACTTAAAGTCCCCTGGTGGTCAGATGATTCTAACTGAATTAGTACGAGAAAAAAACACTCTCTAGCAAGAAGGTTAGATACTCTAAAACAGAAGATCAATAAGTTAATAAATCAAAACCATTCACAGAAGAAAATATATTAAAAATGACAATTTTGTTACTATTAGAAATAGATGTATTAAAACCATTTATATAATAAAAAATATCAGCCAAATTTAGAAAAGAAGTAATAAAAGGTAAAATAATATCTTGGAGGTCCTATGTGTCGGAAATAACAAGCGAAACATCCATTCAAAAAGTATGGCAAAAATTCAGAAAAATAAACGGAACAAACATTAGACCACCCAGACAAGCTATATTAGATAATGGAAATAAAATTTTAGATCCCTTCGAAATAAGTAACATACTTGGGGCAAGTTTTGCCAAAATAAGTAGTGACGAAAATCTAGACAAAACATTTTATTAAAAAAGTAAAAAACAAAGCAGAGTCTATTATACTTAATTTTGAGACAAAGGAAGATATATATTATAATAAAAAGTTCAATATGGAAGAGTTAGAATATGCTCTCTTGAACAGTAATAAATCTGCCCCTGGAGGAGATGATGTTTGCTTTGAGATGATTTGCCACCTAGCACCTTTGGCAAAATCATACTTATTAAAATTTTACAATCATTTATGGCTCCAGAACTTGTTTCCAGACAAATGGCGAAATGCAATAATAATTCCTATACCCAAACCAGGAAAAGATGCTAGTAATGTGAATAATTATAGACCTATCTCATTAACAAGTTGTATATGCAAGTTATTGGAGAAAATGGTAAATACACGACTTACATGGCACATTCGTGAAAATAAAATTTTAAGTCCTACACAATTTGGTTCACAACGTAATAGGTCTACATTAGATTCTCTGTGTAGTTTGGAAGACCATATACGTAGAGGATTTGAAAGAAAACAAATTACAATAGCTGTCTTTTTTGACATTCAAAAGGCATACGACACTACATGGAGGTATGCAATATTAAAATCTTTACATAATAATAACATCCGCGGCCATCTTCCTAAATTTATTAAAAATTTTATGACTGACCGCACTTTTCAGGTGAGAATAGATAATGTTTTTCCAAAATATTTCCACTTGAAAATGGAGTACCACAGGTAGCGTCCTTAGTGGTACTTTGTTCACATTGGCAATTAACAACATCAGTAACATGCTACCGGTTGGAATTAAGAGTAATTTGTATATGGATGATTTTGCAATATATTACACAGCATCATGCATAAAACATGCAGAAAGAATGATTAATAAAACTATAATAAAAATAGATGAGTGGGCCTCATCAGTAGGATTTAGATTTTCCATAGAAAAAACCCAGCGGTCATTTTTTATAAAAGTAAAATTTGGAAAAAAGGTGAAGAAGCAGAATTAAAAATGAGAAACCATAACTATACCAATTAGCCAAACTGCAAAATTTTAGGTTTGATATTTGATGCACACCTCAACTGGAAAGCCCATATAACTTACATAAAATCGAAATGCAAAAGAGCATTAAACCTAATTAAAAACTCTCTCACACAAATTGGGGACTGATAGACATACTCTTACTATACTTTTATAAAGCAACAGTGCTATCAATATGATTATGGAAGTGAAATATATGGTCAGCTTCAGAAGCAGCTGAAAATATTAGACCCAATTCACAACGAAGGCCTAAGAATATGCACAGGAGCATTAGATCCTCACCAGTCTCCTCTGTACAAGTTGAATGTGGCGAACTGCCACTATCCCTCCATAGAGAATTCATAACATGAAAAGTGCATTAAGAATCAAGCAAGTGATTCACCAAATAAAAGTCTATTTGAGTAAGGGATGTCTTTATAAACAATCATTCACCACCTTTCCCAATTAGAGCTAATAGACTGTTAGAGTCATTAAATATAAATATACAAGTACCTCCAATAGTAAAGTTACCACCCCATTGGACTATGATTAAAGTAAAGACTGCACTCACTTGAAATATTTATCAAAAAGTTCCGTATATACCCCTCCAGAACACCATAAACAAAAAACCATAGAACATATAAGACAAAAAAGTTCACATTATGCAATATATACCGACGGGTTCCAAATCACAACATGGCGTAGGATATGCAGCTATATCGCAGAACAAAACATATCAATTTTCTTTACCCAATCATTGCCTCAGTCTTCACAGCAGAGTTGTGTGCAATTAAAGTAGCTATCAAAAAGTTATAAAGCAAACTTCAATTAATAATTTTGTGATTTTTAGTGACTCGAGAAGTGCCATAGAAGCTCTTCAGAATTACAATCCAAAAAATAATATTGTACAGCAAATTCAATTTGAACTCCACAAATTATATAAAAATGGCAAAAAATATTGAAATATGTTGGATCCCTGCTCATGTGGGGATAAGAGGAAATGAAGAGGCTGATAAAGCAGCTAAAGAAGCAGTCCAAATGATAAAAGCAAATGTAAACATCCCACACCAGTGATTATATAAGATATATAAAAACAATAATTGTAAATAAATGGCAAAACGTATGGGCTGAAGAGCCTGAAAATAATAAATTAAAACAAATAAAACAGGATGTTAACAAATGGAGTTCAGCATATCAAAGAGAGAGACATGCTCAAGTAATCCTGACACGCCTCCGTATAGGCCACACTCGTCTGACACATGGGCACTTGATGAGCAACCCACGCAACCCTGCTCCAGAGTGTTCAGAGTGCAAGGAGTTGGTAACACAGTCAGACATGTCTTTGTGCGAGTGTCCAAACAAAGTATGACCAGCAGAAACTGTCAACTTTTGGAAATAAAACAATAAAAGAAATTTTGACAGAATCTTTTACATTTTCAGTAGTTCCAATTTTGACTTTTCTGAGGAACTGCAATTTAATTGATAAAATATAAGTTTTTTTAGTGAATTTTAAAACAAAATTTCAAAAATTTAAAACTTAATTCCGAATTTTAATATACCGTTTTAGTATGTATGTAAGGGGGAACATTGAGTAATGTATTTATTGTGTGTGTGTTCTAGTATGAAAGCGTTTGCCTTTGTGCATTTTTTTTATTTATCCTGAATGACCAATTTGGTCCCAGTTCTGGCCTAAGGGCTAGACCTGGCATTTTATCTAATCCTTCGGGCCAGCCCTAGGAGAGCTGAAAATCAGCTCAGTGGTCTGGTAAAACTACTTTTATAATAATAATAATAAGGCTTCAGCATCTGGGGGGCATTGGCCCTCTGGTTTCCAACAAAATCGTAGGGTAGAAACTGTATTATGTCGTCTAAGAATTGGCCATACTCGATTGACCCACCGATTCCTGTTGGAGGGGTACCTGCACCAGTCTGTATGCAGTGTGACTCTTCTTACTGTGGAACACATTATATGCCATTGCCATTAGTATTCTGCGGCACGACAGAGACATGGGTTAGTGGGCAGGGATATAGTAGAACTGCTTGGTCCGGATGTAGCTGTTAATAGAATTGTTGGATTCCTTAGAGACATTAACCTTTTTAATGAAATTTAATATTGACCGCCCGGTACGTTGCAAAGTGTAGTGTATACACTAAAGTTGTTTATATAAACATTACTTATAAGAATATGACTATGTATGGTATATGTATGTATAAGTTTTTTACTCTTGTTTGCACTCACGAAACGCGAAGTTATTATTTTTATGCCGGATATCCGTTTTATCATAATTTTAAAATCGCCTGTATTTATTTAGTGTATAAAATCATCAACATAAATATTCATGTCAAACCAGTTTCATCATAGTGCTGAATAATCCCTATGGATTCCAGTGCTTGGCTTCAAGCTTAAATTCATATTCCATTCCATTCCACCTGATATGGTTTGGACCCAAGAGGTAGTGATGGGACCTCCCATTGCTACCTTGAGGGCGGAACCATCTCCAAACATCAGCCCATCGGAATCCAGGGGGGCGCTGGTGTTTGGGATGGGACTCCTGGCTTTTGTCCGGAAGCCCACCAATACGTTTGGAGTGGGTAGTCGGTCCCCATTAGTGGGGGCAGAACTCCCAGCAGCGGATAGGCTTATACCTGGGCCACTGCAAGCGTATTGGTGCTATCCCGTAAGGGTATAGGGTATGGGGTGGACTATTTGGAATCAACTCTCACTTGTGCCATTGGTGGAGAATGGGTGAATACCTGACTGATCCACGACACTTTCTTGATAAAACCAAGCAGTTTTTGGGTGTGTAGGTGAGCCGGTTTGTGTGAGGTGGTCTGGTTTGTGCGTGCTTAGTATCTGGATCGCTTGTGGGCTTGTGTGGTTTGTTGGGTGGGGTGGTGAGGTTTGGGCATTAGAGGCTGCCTGTTTCCCTTTTCTGATGTGCTGTTGGGTCTCAGCGGGGCTCTTGGTATTGGGTGTGCACCTTTTGGACTTCTGAAAGTGAACCGGCATAATTCTATGGGATTTGGTTACTAGTTCTCCCTCCCCTGGATCCGACGACTTACTGGCACTGGCAACGACTTCTGGCATGAAGATGGATATGAGCTCGGCTATCGGACAGAATATCTGAGACACCAGGGTATTAGTAAATCTGGTGGATTTGATCCTTATAGTAGAGTCCTTCATTGCACTAATATAAACTTGTCATTAGATTATGAATGTTTGTACAGTGTAATGAAAACAATTGGTAAAGTGGAAAGAATTAAATTAGTTCTAAAAAGGAAAAAAGACAAGCAGTCATTTTCTGCTTTTGTTAAATTTTCCTCACCCTTGGAAGCTAGTGAGACACAACAAAGACTCCATGGCCACATTCTTAATGATTCGGTTCTCAGCACGAAAGTGTTTTCAGTGAAAAATTTAAATGATGAGCCATTTGATTTTATCCCTAAGAATGAAGAACATGGACCAGCCCCAAGTACCAGAAGCGCTTCCTACCCCTATATGGCATGTTGCTAGCTACAAGGAGGAGGAAAAATTTTATAAAGGCTGCTGAATTGTATCGAGAAGCAAGGTAGGTTCCATTCCCATTGGAAACTTGAAGCGTTATGGAAAGAACTTGCTAATAAAAGCTGGTAATGAAACCCAAGCAATTTTGCTAGCGAATTTTAAACCTCCTGAAAGTGGAAATATCGAATGTATTGCATCACATAGATTCTTTAACACACTGAAAGGGGTAGTATACTCAAAAGACCTGCATGTTTTTGAAGAGGAGGAGATTCTCAATCGATGTCCTCCTTGTGTATCTCACATAAAAAAGCTAGGAGGGGATGCAGCTATCCTTTTAACCTTCTCCTCCAGTTACCTACCTGATACTATCATTGTTGGCCATGAGAGGATGCAGGTTAAAAGATATAAAAGAAATCCGAAAGTGTCAATCAACAATTCGGGAAGCTGTTCCAAAAACACTTCCAACAAGAATATACCAAGGGACCAAGCCCAATTAGATAGAGCTACTTCAGAGCCATCAATCGTCACAGCCACAAACAAAAATGAAAGCAAAACTATAATTACAACCACCAAGAAGCGCACAAGGAATACATCTCCAAATAATGACGGCTTTAAAATAAAAACCTCAAATGGGTTCAGTGTTTTGGAAGAGATCTCTCCACCTAGAAAGGTGGTTCCAAAAGCAGTTTCAGCCCAAAAACATATGAGTTCTGATCAGTCTTGCCGGCCTAAGACAAATGAACCTTGTGATTCGCAGAATCACAGTAGAAATTCTGATCAGAATCAATACCAAAAATATGATCAGCCAAAAACTCTAAATTCCAATTCAAATGAAAAGGGATTAAAGAAACAGTCACTTATAAAGGAGAACTTTCCTCTCCACACTAGGAACAGTACTTCCCCTCTAAGGAGTGGGAAGTAGCACACCACCGTAACATTTCATGTTTGATATCCTTCAGTGGAACTGTAAAGGTCTCAGAGCCCGTGCAGAAGACCTTAAAGTCTTAATTCATGAATCCAATCCAGGGATTATATGCCTTCAGGAGACAATGTTAGGTAACTCTCCTTATAATCCTGGACTAAATTATTCAATATTTAACTCCTCTCCCCCAAGTGGTGGTCGGGCCCATGGAGGTGCTGCAATTATTGTTAATAAAGCTCTGCAGCACTCCATAATACAATTAATACAACTCTACAAACTGTAGCTATTTCAGTCATCTTGGAAAAGAGGATAACAGTCTGCTCCTTATACCTTCCACCAGATCTTGTTTTTAACAGTGAAGATATTCAGGCCTTAATTAACTAACTTCCTGCTCCTTTTCTACTTCTAGGAGATTTTAATGCCCACAACCCCCTTTGGGGAAGACGGTTTCTAGACAGTAAAGGGAAATTAATTGAAGACGTTGTTGATAGGAATGATGTTATCCTATATAATAATGGGTCAATGACTTTCCACAGTATTCATGATCATCATTTCCCCCCAGATGCTGAAGCCTTGCCGAGGATGGGGGGCTTAGGGTTCAGCAGCTGGGCCCTGATGCCTGGTGGGAACTGCTTTCTCGCTGGGCCTTGGTGCCCAGCTTTTGATCCAACAAAATAAGTCAGCCCTTTTTCTTCTACTAAAAACATTTCATCTTTCTGCCTTCCTCCCCCTATAAGGTATGGATTCTATGATGACGACTATTGGCTTGGTTTTGGACATGATTTAGTCTAAATCTTGGGATTTGAAGGAGGGTGAGGATGGACGGCATGCCACCTCACCCGTAGTACTCTAGTACCTGACGTGGTCGAGCGAGGGGAAAGTTTAATGTCAAACCCTATCCTCAATGCCGGGTCTGATCTCGACGGACATCATGACGCCTTAGCACTGGGGATAGGGTGTATATCCAGTAATTACCCCTAGGACGACCCTAATTAAAGGGATGACCCGTCCTCTAAGTGTGACTCCATGGTGGGTAAGGGGAATATCTGTATTTTACGTTTTATGGCAACCCCCCCTATTTCTGTTGACGACCCTATGCTTTCATCAAAGGACTTGTCCACGGAACCCAAACATCAATTTTCCATGGTCGGTCCCCAGTATCAGTGTAGTATCCCTGTTGCCGAATGACAGACGGACACAGTTGACGACCCAAAGCAATGCGAGTAAATATAATACAGCCAGGAAAACTAAACGAAAAGCATCTGGTTCCAGTATTGTCACACTGGAACCATTTGCCATGAAGAAAAATAATAAACGTGAAATAGCTCCTGGGGTCTTTGTACCCAATTCCTTTAATAAATACCTTAATTTGAAGCTAGAAGGTGACAATATAGACATTTTTTCAAGTGCATAGGGAAATCGTGAAATGTTGTTGTGGTAGACAGCCAAAAATAACGCCGCAGAATGGAAACATGCTCCTTGTAGAAAGCATCTCCCCAGAGGAAAGTATCAAGTTGATGGGATTGTCAGACCTTGCGGGAGTTTTGGTTGAGTGCACTCCCCACCTCCAGCCTGAACTCCAGCAAGGCTTTGATTTATGCCCCTCAGTTGATGGCTTTCTCTGAGGAGAGACTTTTAACAGAATTAAAAGACCAGGGTGTAATAAAGGTGAAAAGGATGTCAAAGAAGGTTGATAATAATAGAATACCTCAGCCTACCTTAATATTAACTTTTGACACCTTTAGACTTCTGGAATATGTGTCTGCAGCCTTGTATAGGTTTAAGGTAAAGCGGTACATCCCAAGACCCAGAAGGTGTTTCCATTGCCAGCATTTTGGACACACCCTACAATCATGCTGATCCAAATTGCAAGAAAAGCCTGCAGTCTGTGTCAACTGTGGAGAGGATGAGCATGGAATGTGCACTAGGGAACCTAAATGTGTTCACTGTGGTGAGGGACATGCATCATCGTCTCAGCAGTGTGATATAAATTTACTAGAAAAGGAAATCAAAGCCATTAGAATAATAGATTAGATTAGATTATAAAGTTTTTGGCACATAGCCAAGCGCCGGAGCCGAGGGGCCATTCAGCGCATATATATCTTAAGAATAAAAAAACTCGCTATCACACAAAGAAACATACACACAACCGATCTAACACACAAATCATTCATTCATAAAAACCAAACAAGAAACCTAAAACAATTAAAAGATAATTACAATTCGTAAAAAAGACCATTGATAATATAATAAAGTGGGCTGAGGTTAATGGTTTTAGATTTTCCGCCAGTAAAACTGTAACTATGCACTTTTGTCGTATAAGGGAATCCACCCTGATCCAGATCGATTCATTCATAGGGCAGAGAATTCCATGTGTTGGTGAAACAAGGTTTCTTGGCTTGATTTTTGATAGCAAGCTGACCTGGAGTTCCACATATGAAATATATTAAGGCAAAATGCTTAAAAGCAATGAATTTGCTGAAAGTTGTGTCTCACACTTCGTGGGGTTTGCAGAACCGAAACCTCATATGTTGAGATTATATAAAGCCTTGGTCTTTTAAAAATTAAGTTACGGGTGTGAGGTGTACACTTCTGCAAAAACCAAATAGCCTTAAAATGCTCAACTCAATTCATCATGGAGGAACACGGTTGTGTACTGGAGCATTTAAATAATCTCCCACCGAGAGCATGCTTGTAGATGCTGATGAGGTGCCACTGGATCTTCATTACAAGCGTCTGCTGGTTCGGAGCTGGTATA
Organism: Macrobrachium nipponense; assembly: GCF_015104395.2. Lineage (NCBI taxonomy): Eukaryota > Metazoa > Arthropoda > Malacostraca > Decapoda > Palaemonidae > Macrobrachium > Macrobrachium nipponense. The sequence goes on from NC_061094.1 coordinate 1,872,461, forward strand.
GATTCCAGAGGCTACCTAAGTCTTTAACCAGCATTTGTATGAAAAATGAAAGGCATTGGCAGTTTTATGAAAATCACCCCAAGCAACCTCATCCATTCGCTTTTAGAGTCAATACCATTGTTCGTGAATTAAACATGCCAAGGGTCGAGATTTTACCAGCAAAATATTCAGTTAGTCCCCCCTGGAACTTCCCAGAGGTAAAATTCTGCAGATATTTCAATTTTACCAAAACAGAATTGTCCAGTGAGGCCACGCGGTCAATATTTTTAGAACATTCCTTGCAACATGACGACTCCACTGCAGTTTTCACGGACGGCTCAAAGTCAGATGCTGGCGTCGGCTTTGGTGTAGTCTTCCCTGATGTAGAGAGGAGTGGCAGGTTATCCTCTGTTGCATCAATTTTTACAGCAGAGTTATATGGAATTTTAAAGGCTTTAAAGGGAGTTTTAATCGGAATGAAAGTAATTTTATTATATATTGTGACTCAAGAAGTGTTCTTCAGTCACTGGAATCTTTTAACCCTTTAAACCCTCTGATTTTAGATATATTGGAATGGCTGCTTTTACTAAAAAGAAGAGGAAAAGAAATAAAGTTCTGTGGGTGCCTTCTCATGTTGGGGTGGCTGGGAATGAGAAAGCTGACCAACTTGCAAAGTCTGCGGTCAGCTCCCCAGAACCCACAAGATGCCTACCACCATATCGGCCCCCTGATCCCAACTCCTTGACGAGGTGGGGGGCTTAGGGATCCACTGCAGAGAGAGTATGCCCCTTTATGCCCTACTCTCTCTGCTGTGGATCCAACTGAACATGGGGACCTTTGCACTCCTTTACTCCTCCTCCTCTAAATTTTCCCTCTTCCTCCTTCTTCTTTCGTTGATGACCTTGGCTTGGTGGTTTTGGAGTATTGAATTGACCGCTCTTTTAACTTGATGGAGGGTGGAGTTGGATGGCATGCCACTCCACCCGTAAAACTAGAGTACCTGACGTGGTTGAGCGAGGGGAAATTTTATGTCAAGCCATGCCCACAGTGCTGAGTCCGATCTCTTGGACTGACGACCCTTAAGGCACTGTGGGGTATGGCGTATATCCAGGTGAGTGTCCCAGGGCAGTTACCATAGCGTAACAGTATTGCTCCTCCCCAGTTGGGCCTCCTTGGTGAGAGGGATCTCATCCTGGACGAAATATTTAAACTTTATATATATGGAAACTAAAACAAAAACCCCTACGACTTCTGGCATGGCAATGGACTGTTCTAAGGAAAACCCAGGTAATGAAGAACAGGCTGGTATTAAAACTTTAATACCATACAAGCCACAAAGAAAAAGCAAATTTAGAATTGACCCAACCTTGACTCACTTCGACTCCCTCTTTGGGAGTGGAAGTTGGTCAAGGTTCTTGACCTTGGAAACTGACAGAAAAATATCAGCATTAAGATTGGAAAATTATTTGTTAAGTAGGCACCCAACCTCAGAAATGTCATTTAGACAAATAAAAGAACAGGAGCGGTTAATAGAAACCACTACAAAAAATCAATCTGAAAATTATTTAACCATAAAGAACATAGACAATATAAAAGTAACGATAAGAAAGCACGACAATATGAACAGTGTACAGGTACTGTAGTACTGCCTAAAAGTGAAGAGCCAATAGAGAAAAATATTTTGCTGGATTCCCTTAAAAAAAGGTACAACAATGTACAAGATTGTGAAGTATACAGTATAACCAGTAGACAAAGTAATGAAAAGACATTGAAAATAGCAAAAATAAAATTTGAAGGCCAAGAATTGCCTTTCAAAATTAAAATCATGGGCCAAAATAGAGAACTGAGACCTTATGTTCCAAAACCTCTACAGTGCCAAAACTGCAGTAAATATGGGCATACATGGAAAAATTGCAGAAATATATCGATCTGTGCGTATTGTGGATCTGACAAACATACCACGCAGTGGAAGTGTGGTGAACCAAAATGTGTAAACTGTGGCCAAAATCACCATGCTAGGTCTAAGGAGTGTATGTACTATATATACAATACAGAACTGAAATTACTTCAAGAGAGATCAGGAATGCCAATAAGAGAAGCCAAACTAGAGTTGAGAATTAGAGGAATGCATGATCCCGCTAGGAAGCAAATGTTCTCTGCTGCAACGAGCTCAAAGAATGAAACAAAAATGGAAGCAAATAACAAACCCCTAATAGATAAATCAGAAGAAAAAATAACTTTACAAGAAACTAATATAGCAAGAAATCAAGATACTTGTGCAACTGTGTGTTCAAATTCATTTGAGATTTTGGAGGAAATGGAAACACAAGAGAATATTACATCCATAACTGAAATATTACAAGACAATTATAATGAGCTGGAAGCTAAAGATAAAAAGAGGCCTTTAGAGAGAACTCCACCCAAACCAAAACCAAAAAGCCAACAATTATTAGAGAGGTATCAGTTAAAGTAAAGACCAAAGATCCACAAAAAGTGCACAGACAAGAAAAAATAAGAACATACCCTTGTCTCCTAAAGTAATAATAAAAGAAATGGATGGAAATACCCAGAACAATAAAGAAATAATAGAGGAGAACACCATAGACAAAAATGAGTATGTGAAGGGAGAAGAGATTACTCCCTCACCAGTAATTGGTGCACTAAAAGTGAATGAAAAAAGGACACATAAGAACACATGTGGATGTAATGAATGTTTCATCGAATTATGCAACAAAAACAAAAATATAACAAAAGACAGTTTAACAAACACTATACGAAATTTTATAAAATATAGAAATAAAGAAACCACTAGTCTAGAGACTCACAAAAAAGGCTGTATGTGCATTGGACACCTAATGTCCTATAAGGAAAAGCAAATAAATGTCGTAACTAAAATTTTAGAAAAAATGCAACTAGATAAACCACAACAAGAAAGTAATGCTTGAACACTCTTAACATAGTATTTTCAATAATTATATAATACAATGGAACATAATGGTCTCCAGACCAGATTACATTTGGAGAATTACAACGCTTACTGAAAGAATACGAACCAATGATGATATGTTTACAACATGTCAATAAAATAGTATCAACATTGGTAAATATACCTTAGTATCTACATGTAGAGAAGAAGAAGGAAATTTAGGTACTGCTATATATGTACATAACAAAGTATGTTATGAACAAGTACCTGTAAACTTGCTGACTTGCAAATATCGAGCATCAAAATACGAATAAAAAACTATAATTATGTAATTTATAACATATACAACCAACCTAACAAAAATTACGACATAGAAAAACTTAAGGATTTGTTGGCAATGCCAGAGAACCTACATTGATAGTAGGGGATTTTAATGCTCACAACCCGATATGGGACTGTAATTGTACAATCTCAAATAGAGCAGGGAGTAAAATTGAAGAGTTCATGGAGTCAAACGACATGTGCTGTATAAATGATGACGAAATTAGTACATATTTTTCAAAAACACATGGAACATTTTCTTCAGTAGACCTAACTCTTTGTACAACAAATATAATTGACAGAATAGATTGGAATATAGTTGATGATTTGCACACCAGTGATCATTTCCCAATATTAATATCATTATTACATAATAATCCTTGCAAGACATGTTCCTCACTATAACATTAATAAAGCAGATTGGGAAAAATATGAAATTGCACACAAGAAATATCCAACCATTTGAATATTTAAAAGACCATAATGAAACTAACAAAATTTTCTTGTTGACTTTATTAAAAAGGCTGCTGATCAAGCAATACCAAAGTCAAAGCCCCATCCAACAAAGCACAAAGTCCCATGGTGGTCTGATAAACTGACAGACTTTAATTAAAGTAAAACACTCAATAGGGAGACGACTAGATAATTTAAATAGAACGTTCAGTAAAATAAATAAAAAATTACCAATATTAGAAGGAACTTTACAAAAAATTACTATATTATTACTAGAAATTGATACATTAAAGCCTATATATAACAAAATATGTGCAAAATTTAAAAAGGAAGTAATTCAAGGAAGAATAATTTCATGGAGGAAAATGTTTGCAGATCTCTCTAATAATACTCCCATACAAAAAATATGGGAAAATTCAGAAAAATAAATGGTACCCAAGTTAAACCACCTAGACATGCCATATTGAAAGATGGAAAAGAATACTTGATCCAAAAGAATAAGTATATAATAGGAGAAAACTTAGCGAATGTAAGTAGCGATAAAAATTTAGATGAACACTTCCGCACAAAGAAAAATAATGAAGAACTAATAACAATAAATTTCGAAACACAAGAAGATATATATTATAATAGAAAATTTAATATGGAAGAGTTGGAATATGCTCTCTTGAATAGCAATAAATTCTGCTCCTGGAGGTGACAATATTTGCTTTGAGATGATCGACCACTTAGCACCTCTGGCAAAGTCATACTTATTACAATTTTATAATCATTTATGGCTTCAGAATCTATTTCCTGATGAATGGCGTAAAGCTATAATAATTCCTATCCCCAAACCTGGAAAGGATCCAAGCAATGTTAATAATTACAGACCAATATCTCTAACAAGTTGCTTATGCAAATTACTTGAAAAAATGGTAAATGCTAGACTAACATGGCACATTCGAGAAAACAAATTTTAACTTCCACTCAATTTGGGTCACACAAAAAGTGTACAGGTCTACATAAGATTCTCTCTCTATCCTAGAAGACCATATACGCAGAGGATTTGAACGAAAACAGATAACTGTAGCAGTCTTTTTTGACATAGAAAAGGCTTATGACACTACATGGAGGTATCCTATATTGAAGACATTACAAAACCATAACGTCCGTGGACATTTACCCAAGTTCATCCAAAGTTTTCTAACAAATCGAAGTTTTCAGGTGAAAATTGATGATGCGTTGTCCAGAACATTCCCACTTGAAAATGGTGTTCCACAGGGAAGTGTCCTTAGTAGCACACTATTACCCTAGCAATTAATGAAATTAGTAAAAATCTACCCCGGAATTTAAAAGCAACCTTTATATGGATGATTATGCCATATATTATTCAGCATCTCGCATTAAACATGCAGAGCGCATCATTAACAAATCTATAATAAAAATAGATGAATGGACCTCATCTGTAGGATTTAGATTGTCCATTAATAAGACTCAAGCAATTATATTTTATAAAGATAAAAGATGGAAGAAAGGTGAAGAACTAGATTTGAAAATCAGAAAATCAAAGTATACAATTGGCCAACTGCAAAATTTTTAGGATTAGTATTTGATACTCACTTGAACTGGATCGCCCACATAACATATGTGAAATCAAAATGTAAAAGAGCATTGAGTCTAATTAGAAAATTATCAAACACTAATTGGGGAGCTGATAGACAAACCCTTACATTACTATATAAAGCAACAGTGCTGTCTATCATTGACTACGGAGTTAAATATACGCTCGGCTTCGAACGTAGTACTGAAAATGTTTGGACCCAGTTCATAATGAAGGACTCAGAATATGTACAGGAGCTTTTAAATCGTCACCAACCTCTTCTTTACAGGTTGAATGTGGTGAACTACCTTTCTCTCTCCATAGAGAGTTAGTAACAATGAAAAGTGCCGTAAGAATTCAGTCAAGTGATTCACCAACCAAAAATTATTTGAACTAAGGGATGTATTTATTAACAATCATTCACCACCTTTTCCAATTAGATCAAGAAGATTGTTTGAGTCTGAATATAAATATCCAACTACCTCCAATAGTAAAATTACCTCCTCCATGGATTATGAATAAAATAAACATTTGCACAAAATTAAAATGTCTATCAAAAAAGCATTCCTATACCCCAGAACATCAGAGACAACATACAATAGAACACTAAGCCGAAAAGGTCCACATTATGCAATATATACAGATGGATCCAAATCAAAATATGGAGGGGTATATGCTGCAGTGTCCCAAGATAAAACATGCCAGTTCTCGCTTCCCAATAATGCCTCAGTATTTACAGCAGAGTTATGTGCAATAACATTGGCCATAAAAATAATCAAAGAACACTACTTTAATAATTTCGTGATTTATAGCGACTCTAGAAGTGCTATAGAAGCCATTAATAGTTATAATCCCTCCCCAAAAAATAATATTGTGCAGCAGATAAAGGTTTTTACTCTATAAATTATATAAAAAGGAAAAAATATTGAAATATGTTGGATCCCTGCCCATGTCGGAATAAAAGGAAATGAAGAAGCTGATAAGCAGCCAAGGAAGCAATCCACAAGGTGAGAACAAATGTAAACATCCCTATTAGTGACACTGAGCTTATATAAAAACAATAATTGTAAATAAATGGCAAAATATATGGAACGAAGAACCTGAAAGTAATAAAACTAAAACAAATAAAACCTGACGTTACAAAATGGAGCTCCATATACCAGAGAGAAAGACATGCGCAAGTAATCCTGACACGTTTACGTATAGGCCACACTCGTGTAACACATGGGCACTTAATGAGCAGCCCAACATGACCCTGCTCCGGAGTGCTCAGAGTGCAAGGTATTGATAACTGTTAGACATGTATTGTGTGATTGTCCAAAGTTTGACCAGCAGAGAATGTCAACTTTTGGAAGTAAACCAATAAAAGAAATTTTGTCAGAATCTTTCACATTTTCAGTCGTTCCGATTATGACGTTTCTAAGAAACTCTGATTTAATTAATAAAAATATAAAAATAACTATATTTACAAAAAACCTCAGAGCAATTAATGAATTTTAGATAAAATTTTAATTTTCTTGACTATTTGTGTTAATTTTATAACCTTTTTAGTATGTATGGAACCGTGAGTAAAATGTATTTATTGCCTGTTTGTGTTCTAGTATGAAGTCTAAGCCTCTGTGTAGTTTTATTTATTTGTTTTTTTTATTTATTTATTTATTTATTTATTTTTTTTTACTTTTAATTTATTGAGTAGTATATTATATGACCTATTAGTCTCAGTTCCTGGCCTTTGGCTAGACCTGGCATTTTTTATCAAATCCCTCGGGCCAGCCCTATGAGAGCTGAAAATCAGCTCAGTGGTCTGGTTAAACTATTCTTATAATAATAATACTACCATATCGGGATTTGTATCCTCTAGTAGGTCAGAGAATTAAAAAATGTTGGCAGTCCCAGTGGGAGGATATTTTAAACAATCAAAAAATGCGTAGTATCACGTCTTCAGTGTCTCCTTGGTCATATCCATATATGCCAAGGAGACAAGAAACGATGTTGTGCAGATTGAGGATTGGACATACAAGACTCACCCATGGGTTCTTGATGTCTCGTGAAAATCTCCGTTTTGCGAGAACTGTACTGTGCCCTTGACTGAGAGACATTTGCTGGTTGAATGTCCCAGACTTGGGAATTTGAGACATAGTTTCATGTCTTTGGGTCGTGACAGAGTAGGTAATTTTATCCTAGCTACAATTCTTGGAAAGGATTGTAATATAGAGAAGTTATATATTTTTTTATGAGGGAGGCTGGCCTCCTTTAACCAAATTTAAATTATACATAAATTGTCTATGGTAAGAACTTTTTATATATGAACAAAATTTTTATATAATATATTTATAGATTTTTATATGAAATTTATCAAAAATTTAGTTTTTTTATATTTAATTTATTTCGGTGTCAATTACCCCAGATGTTGTGACGCCAGATATAATACAATCAATCAATCAATCGATGTTCTATTGTCTGTAAGATTTTTTGACAGAACGTTACCTGAAAGTAAGAGTGGGCTCTTACATTTCTTCTGCCTACCCTCAAGAAGAAGGGTTACCTCAGGGAAGCGTCCTTAGTCCAACCACTCTTTAATGTAGCTGTCAACGGCCTACTAGAACAAGTTTCCTGTCGGGGTGCATGGTCTGGCTTTGCTGATGATTATGCAATAATCTGTAGTAAGTCTACAGCTGTCGAAGCTTGTCAAAAGATCCAGACTGCTATTAATGCTTCAACATTATGGCCAGTGCTAAAGGTTTCAAATTTTTCACCAGAAAAAACCAAAGCTATACGATTTTGCCGATTAAGAAGAGTGGAAGAGATCCCTACGCTGTTTTTAAATGATTCGATTTTACCTTATGAAGATAGCATTAAGTATCTAGGTATTACATTTGATAAGAAATTAACTTTTGCTCAACATGTTAATGAAGTTGTATGTAACGTGAAGCTTCGTCTTAATATTCTAAAAGTAGTTTCTAATTTTAATTGGGGGGCAGATCGAATCACCCTTTTGAGGATGTACCAGATTTATGCCTAAGCAAAATTGATTATGGTTGTCAAATTTATGGTTTGTTGCATGCAAGACAACACTGCAGAAATTAGATGTTGTCCCCATAATTTGGCTTTACGTATTTGTACGGGAGCCTATAGAACTTCTCCAGTAGAAAGCCTTATGTTTGAGGTCAGGATTTCCCCCCACTATTTATCCGTAGGGAGGAATTAGGCTTGAGAGTTCATATCAAGAGTACTTACATCAAAGCTGAACCTAATTATAAGTATGTTAGAGAACCAACTGATAGAGCCCCAAATAGACCTAGACTGCCAAAGCCGCTTGAAGTTCGACTAGCAAGCACTGCCAGGGAGTGGGATTACTACCCCCCCCCCTGCAGTAGCTGAAATTTCGCCCTCAAAATTTCCTCCTTGGAATAGGCCACCCTTAGAAATCTGGACCCAATTAGGGACAGCAGGAGTATCAACTCTGGTGATCAGTTGAGGGCAAGTTTTTTGGACCATGCTTTGAACATGGTGATTCTCAACATATATATACTGATGGTTCGAAGGGTCTGATGGTGTTGGTTGCTCTGTAGTGACTAGTGATAATATTATTAAAAAGAAGCTTCCATCTAATTCCTCTGTTTTTTACAGCTGAACTGCTGGCAGTTTTGACTGCTCTTAAGTATATTTTTTATAGTTCTTATACCAATAAGGTTTTTACTATTTTTTCCGACTCTTTAAGTGTTTTTATCTTCTCTTAAAAGCCCTAGTCCTTCGTTGCAACCCTTTAGTGCAAGAAGTACAAGATTGGTTTTATCTTTTAATTAATAGAAGAGGTTTTTCTGTTAGGTTTTGTTGGGCTCCGTCCCATGTTGGAATTGTTGGGAATGAGCGAGCCGACGCTGCTGCTAAGGCTGCAACTAGGCTTAGGCACATTTCCAACATGGGCGTCCCTGTTTCCGATTTTAAAAATACCATTCGATTTTATTGTAGAGACCAGTGGCAGGCCCACTGGTCTACTTTAGATAATAATCTTAAATTAAAGTCTATTAGGCCTTCTGTTCATCCTTGGCCTCATAGCCGGATGGATAGAAGGTCTGAGATAGTTTTAGCTAGATTACGTATTGGCCACACTAAATATACTCACGGGTATCTCATGATGAGTGGAGCGGATAGGCAGGTTCCTCGCTGTTCACTGTCATGTGGATTTGACTGTGGTGCATATTTTGGTGGAGTGCCCTCATTTTGAAACCAAACGTAGAGCTTGTTTTTGCTGGCAAATAAGACACTTGCCGATATTTTAGGTGAAGGTGCCTCAGGCAGAGCAAATTATGACATTTTTTTAAAAAATATTGGTCTTTTTTACGAATTGTAATTATCTTTTAATTGTTTTAGGTTTCTTGTTTGGTTTTTATGAATGAATGATTTGTATGTTAGATCGGTTGTGTGTATGTTTCTTTGTGTGATAGCGAATTTTTTTTATTCTTAAGATATATATGCGCTGAATGGCCCCTCGGCTCCGGCGCTTGGCTATGTGCCAAAAACTTTATAATCTAATCTAATCTAATCTTAATGAGCAGCCCACATGACCCTGCTCCGGAGTGCTCAGAGTGCAAGGTATTGATAACTGTTAGACATGTATTGTGTGATTGTCCAAAGTTTGACCAGCAGAGAATGTCAACTTTTGGAAGTAAACCAATAAAAGAAATTTTGTCAGAATCTTTCACATTTTCAGTCGTTCCGATTATGACGTTTCTAAGAAACTCTGATTTAATTAATAAAAATATAAAAATAACTATATTTACAAAAAACCTCAGAGCAATTAATGAATTTTAGATAAAATTTTAATTTTCTTGACTATTTGTTAATTTTATAACCTTTTTAGTATGTTTATGGAACCGTGAGTAAATGTATTTATTGCCTGTTTGTGTTCTAGTATGAAAGTCTAAGCCTCTGTGTAGTTTTATTTATTTATTTTTTTTTTATTTATTTATTTATTTATTTTTTTTTTAACTTTTAATTTATTGAGTAGTATATTATATGACCTATTTAGTCTCAGTTCTGGCCTTTGGCCTAGACCTGGCATTTTATCAAATCCCTTGGGCCAGCCCTATGAGAGCTGAAAATCAGCTCAGTGGTCTGGTTAAACTATTCTTATAATAATAATACTACCATATCGGGATTTGTATCCTCTAGTAGGTCAGAGAATTAAAAAATGTTGGCAGTCCAGTGGGAGGATATTTTAAACAATAAAAAAATGCGTAGTATCACGTCTTCAGTGTCTCCTTGGTCATATCCATATATGCCAAGGAGACAAGAAACGATGTTGTGCAGATTGAGGATTGGACATACAAGACTCACCCATGGGTTTTGCGAGAACTGTATTGTGCCCTTGACTGTGAGACATTTGCTGGTTGAATGTCCCAGACTTGGGAATTTGAGACATAGGTTCATGTCTTGGGGTCGTGACAGAGTAGGCAATTTTATCCTAGCTACAATTCTTGGAAAGGATTGTAATATAGAGCAGTTATATATTTTTATGAGGGGAGGCTGGCCTCCTTAACCAAATTTAAAAATTATACATAGATTGTCTATGTAAGAACTTTTATATATGAAAAAAAAAATTTTATATAATATATTTATAGATTTTTATATGAAATTTATCAAAAAATTAATTTTTTTTTATATTTAATTTATTTCGGTGTCAATTACCCAGATGTTGTGACGCCAGATATAATTCACAATCAATCAATCAATCAAAAAAGACCAATATTTTTTAAAAAATGTCATAATTTGCTCTGTCTGAGACCTTCACCTAAAATATCGGCAAGTGTCTTATTTGCCAGCAAAACAAGCTCTACGTTTGGTTTCAAAATGAGGGCACTCCACCAAAATATGCACCACAGTCAAATCCACATGACAGGTGGAACAGCGAGGAACCTGCCTATCCGCTCCACTCATCATTAGATACCCATTAGTATATTTAGTGTGGCCAATAACGTAATCTAGCTAAAACTATCTCAGACCTTCTATCCATCCGGCTATGAGGCCAAAAGGATGAACAGAAGGCCTAATCGACTTTAATTTAAGAATTATTTATCTAAAGTAGACCAGTGGGCCTGCCACTGGTCTCTACAATAAAATCGAATGTATTTTAAAATCGGAAAACAGGGACGCCCATGTTGGAAATGTGCCTAAGCCTAGTTGCAGCCTTAGCAGCAGCGTCGGCTCGCTCATTCCCACAATTCCAACATGGGACGGAGCCCAACAAAATCTAACAGAAAAACCTCTGCTATTAATTAAAAGATAAAACCAATCTTGTACTTCTTGCACTAAAGGGTTGCAAGAGACTAGGCTTTTAAGAGAAGATAAAACACTCAAAGAGTCGGTAAAAATGGTAAAAACCTTGTTAGTACAAGAAACTATAAAAAATAATATACTTAAGAGCAGTCAAAACTGCCAGACAGTTCACTGTAAAAACAGAGGAATAAGATGGAAGCTTCTTTTTAATAATATCACTAGTCACTACAGAGCAACCAACACCATCAGAACCCTTCGAACCATCAGTATATATATGTTGAGAATCACCATGTTCAAAAGCATGGTCCAAAAAACTTGCCCTCAACTGATCACCAGAGCTGATACTCCTGCTGTCCCTAATTGGGCAGATTTCTAAGTGTGGCCTATTCCAAGGAGGAAATTTTGAGGGCGAAATTTCAGCTACTGCAGGGGGTAGTAATCCCACCTCCCTGGCAGAGCTTGCTAGTCTAACTTCAAGTGGCTTTGGCAGTCTAGGTCTATTTGGGGCTCTATCAGTTGGTTTCTCTAACATACTTATAATTAGGGTTCAGCTTTGATGTAAGTACTCTTGATATGACTCTCAAGCCTAATTCTCCCTACGGATAAATAGTGGGGAAAACCTGACTCAACATATTGGCTTTTCTACTGGCGAGGTTCTATAGGCTCCACGTACAAATACGTAAAGCCTCAAATTATTGGAACAACATCTAATTTTTCTGCAGTGTTGTTTGTCTTGCATGCACAACCAATAAATTTGACAACCATAATCCAATTTTTGGCCTTAGGCATAAAATCTGGTACATCCTCAAAAGGGTGATTCGATCTGTCCCCCAATTAAAATTAGAAACAACTTTAAGAATATTAAGACGAAGCTTCACGTTACATACAACTTCATTAACATGTTGAGCAAAAGTTAATTTCTTATCAAATGTAATACCTAGATACTTAATGCTATCTTCATAAGGTAGACAGCTGTAGACTTGCTACAGATTATTGCATAATCATCAGCAAAGGCCAGACCATGCACCCCGACAGGAACTTGTTCTAGTAGGCCGTTGACAGCTACATTAAAGAGTGTTGGACTAAGGACGCTTCCCCGAGGTAACCCTTCTTCTTGAGGGTAAGCAGAGGAAATGTAAGAGCCCACTCTTACTTTCAGGTAACGTTCTGCACAAAAAACCCCCTCTTTCAGACAATAGAACAAATTACCCACAACACCCCACTCTACAAGTTGCAAAAGGATACCCCCTCGCCAGGTAGTGTCGTATGGCTTTTTCTAAGTCAAAGAACACTGCAACAAAATGTGGTTTTGCACAGCAAAAGCATTCTGTATCTCCCGAGTAAGGAACATCAAAGGGTCAGAAGTACTTCTATTTTTCCTAAAGCCAAACTGCCGATTAGATAAAAGATTCTTTGAATCCAAATACCACACAAGTCGAGCATTGACCATCCTCTCATAAATCTTGCTAACACAACTAGTTAGAGCAATTGGCCTATAATTCTTAGGAAGGAAGGAATCTTTAAAAGGTTCTAAAACAGGTACAATAATCGATATCTTCCAAGACTCTGGTGAAGTTCCTGAAAGCCAAAAACTGTTTAAAATGTCTAAAAGAAATTCTTTTGTACTTCTAGGCAGATTAAAAATCATTGAGTACAGTATATCATCTTCCCCAGGAGATGTTGGGGAAGACAACGAGATTGCATGATCCAATTCTTTCATGGTGAAAGGAAGATTATATGACTCTAAATTTAAACTAACTGCAGGAACAACCGTGTACCGCTCCCTAATATTCCTGAATGCAGGAGAGTAATGTAGGGCACTAGATATACTGGAGAAATGCCTACCAAAGGTTTCTGCAACTTCTCCAGAATCAGATATGAGGGAGCCATCAATTTTCAATATAGGCAAGGGAGGTGGAGAAAATTTCCCTTGCAGCTTTCGGATTCTGTTCCAGACAAACGACATAGGGGAATCATATTTTAATTCACTTATATATCTGATAAACGATTCCCTCTTTGCCTGCTTAAATGTTTTCTTGCTTTAGCAAGAGCTCTTGTATAGATAATTTTATTGACCAAGCAAGGAAATTTACGATATCTCTTGTAGCAAGTTCTAGTTATCTTTCGGCTCAAGGCGCATGAATCGCTCCACCAAGGTACTAGAGGACGCCGAGGCTTACCAGAAGTTTGAGGAATAGACAGCATGGCACCACACAGCAATATATGATTAAATACTCATAAGCAGATGTTGGGCTCTGAAAATCTTTTATCTCTTGATCAACTTCAGTAGATTTTTTGAATAATCCCCAGTCAGCCTCCCCTACCTTCCATTTTGGTAAACATGGAGATGGAATATTTTTCATAAACTTTAAGTGAATGGGTCAATGATCACTGCCATGATCATTCTGGTCTACTACCCACTGATAATCTAACCTCAAAGACGAAGAGCAGATAGTGAGGTCAATGGCTGAATCAGTATTATGAAAAACATCATGTCTTGTAGGGGAACCATCATTCATTAAAGTGATGTCATTTAAGTCAAGCAGCTGTTCTATTATTAAACCCCACCGGTCGCAGTTTGGCTCTCCCCAGAGGGTGTGCTTGGCATTAAAATCCCCCATCAGAATGAAGGGTTTAGGAAGCTGGTCTATTAACGTCTGTAGATCGGTTAATTCTAGCTGACGGGGATTGCCCTGCGCATCCTGCAATCTATTTTCCAATGATGGATCAAGGTTAGAGGGAACAAATTGTGATCCATTTATAAATGAAAATTTGAACTGCACAAGCCTGCAACACAGTGTTCAACAACTCTGTGATTAACAGACGTACGGACTATGATGCCTGTGCCTCCCTGAGCACGTACACCTATAAGGGGTGGAGACCTATGAAATTAATAATTAAAACCCACGATGGGAGTATGCTCTCCCAACTTTGTCTCTTGTAGACACATTGCAGATAGATTATGTTCCTTAAACAGAACCCAAACTTGCTCTCTATTTGGTATAAAGCCACGGATGTTCCACTGCATGAGAGCCATTATTTAGAAGATGGGATCTTAAAATTTTCTACCAATTTAGGGAATCTGAGTCCTGGTGAGAGAGACTTATCAGTTTTACCAGAACTACTTGATCTAGATCTAGGTGTTATAGATCTTTTAGATGATGGGCCTTCACTTGCCCTTCCAGTTTTGCTTTTATTTTTCCTATGATGACCGAGAGTGACCGAGAGTGAGGCGAAGAGGGAGAAAGGGCCCTCTTCTGACGAATAAAGAGGGCCTCTATCTCCTCACCGTCATCTCCACGGTGCACTGTAATGACAGGATCAGGGGAGGGCTCAATGTCAGGCAATGTCCCTGTCAGAGAGAAGTTGTCAACAAATTGAGATCTGGCTTGAACCCTTGAACCAACAGGGTCCCCTGGCTTGACCAGTCTCCCTACAACAGAGGGGCCATGAGAAGCCCCACTAGGGGGGCCGCGGGGAGCCCCACCAGAGGGGGCGTGGGAAACCCCACCAAGGGGGGCACGGAGAGCCCCAATAGGCGGGGCATGGGGAGCCCCAACAGGGGGGACACGTGGAGCCCCACCAGAGAGGGCATGGGAAACCCCATTAGGGGACCCCCGGGGAGCACCACCTGAAGGGGCACCATAAGTAGCAATATCCGGCTGTTGTGCCTTCAAGGCATCTGAATAAGTTTTCTTTCCCAACAGTTTCTTGGCCTTGTCCACACTGATGTGTTCAGCAATAGATTTAAGTAATGCCTCCTGTTCTTTTTTAAATTCACTGCATTCTTATCTCGGGCTCGATGTTCACCTTCCACAGTTCACACAAATTACCGGTTCAGAACATTCCTCGTGCTCCGGCGTTGCCACACGATTCACAAAGTTTATTTCTGGTGCAAACATTTGAGGAGTGTCCAAAGCCAAAACATTTAAAGCACTGGAGCACTCTCGGTCTATAAGACGAACTTTCATAATTTCATTGTCAAGAACAATTTCAGATGGCAAAAAAGGACTTACAAATGTTAAAATAACCATAGACGAGCGGGGCACCTTGAAAACCTTCCAAACCACGTCTGGACACATCTCCAAAATTTCCTCTTCGTCCATTTCATGTAAATCTTCATTGAAGATGACACCCTTTGCATAACTAAAATTATAGTGAGGTTTTACCTCTTTTATCATACCTTCGGGATCAAGCTTTAAATTTAGTAGCATTAATGATTGAACATTGGTCTTGGCATGAACTAAAAAACTATTACGCCCAAAGCGTTAGTTACTTCTGGGCTCCCAAACATTGCCAATCTTCTGGCTTACCAACCTTTTCACCTGAAGAGGTTGCCTCTCTCACCATGTGTTGTAATAATCAACCACTTAGCTGGGTCTGGTGATCAGGAGGATTTAATTATTTTACTCGAATCTTTAGTTTCAGTTGGTGGTCTATATATCTCAAGATGCCTAGGGACCTCTTCTGCCTCTACAAGTCCAACACTCATAGAATCTGACCTAAACTCTCTGTAGGCTCTGTGAGCTTCCGATTCATTGTTGAAAAATATCCAAAATTCAAAACAACTGTATTTTTTTCCAAGTCTATTCCGTAATTCTTTTACGTTCCCAAATTTACAAAATTCATTGGAATAACGGTTTCATAATTCAGCCCCCCTCTAAAGGGACTGGTTTTACAATACAAAATGTGTAACAAGGAGCTCATTAGAAAAAGGCTCCAAAGTCACAATGGAAGAATTACCAAAATTTTCCTTGTCCTTATCCTTGCCCAAGTCGTCAACAGAAGGTTTTAGTGTGTCCATAAGACTTAGAATTGATGATTCGTCCAGGTAGTCCCCCACCACCATGGAGCCACATTTAGAGGACAGTGTTATCCCATACAGGGCTGCCCTAGGGTACCACCCAGATATACACCCCACCCTCAGTGCTTAAGGCGTCATGATGTCCGTCGAGGTCAGACCCAGCACTAAGAGCAGGGTTTGACATCTAAACTTTCCCCTCGCTCGACCACGTTAGGTACTCGAGTTCTATGGGTGAGGTGGCATGCCAACCATCCTCACCCTCCATCAAATCCAATGAACAAGTCCAAATCATGTCCAAAAACCAATCCAAGTCATCAACATAAAAACCGTGCCTTATAGAGAGAGGAAGCAGAAGGAAGAAAAGTTTTAGTAAAAGGAAAAGGGCTGACTTATTTAGTTGGATCAATTAGAATAATAGAAATAACAACATTTTAGAAAGCACGAGAGAGGGCCAAAGCAAAGATTGTAAGACCCGGTCTAAGTTTTGCTACTGTAGTAGCAAAATTAAGAAACCAAAAGAAAGAGACAAATAAAACACCAAGTTAGGAGCACAAATGTAGAATCAAATAAAGAATCATTAAAGAGACAGCTAACTGAATCATTAGAGTCAATTGATGATGAGAAAGTAAAGACAAGGTTCACAAGAACCAACAAGAAAGGCCCTAGTATGGAATTGGAAAAAATTGAAGTGCCAGTTGAGATACACCCACCATCTGCCTCCATTGGAGGCAAGGCCAGTGGTTGCTGGTCTGGTGCCAGCTTCTGTTGGTGCCAACTCCTCTTTGGAGGACAAACCAGCAGATGCTGGTCCCCCAGTGCCAGTCCTCGCTGGTATTTCTGCCTCATTAGAGGCAGAGCTGGCTACTGCCAGCAATACAAAGACTCTCGAGGTGGTCTCTTTAGAGAACACCTCTTCTTTCTCCGTCTCGACAGAGATGGAGAGTAAAGAAACTAAAAAACCCTTCAGTGTCAAGGACACTGAAGGAAAAGATGTTGGCTCTATGAAGGCAATAACTCCACCCAAGAGGCCAACAAAGCCTTCCATTAAAATGTCTCCCCCTAGTAGAAAAAAGAGCTCTCCCAATCTTGTCAAAAGGAACCATAATATTGGTCCCAAACATAAATAAATTCACTTCCATTATTCAATGGAATTGTCAGGGACTGCGGGCAAAGTATGAGGAAGTGAAGCTTTTGATCTATGAACACTCCCCTGTAGGGTTATGTTTGCAGGAGACCATGCTAGGTGAATATACCCCTTGTCCTAGGGAATATGTTCACTATAGAACTAAATTTGATTTAGAGGTGGGAAATCATGGTGGATCCCTCATCTACATCCGTCGAGATGCTCCACACTACAAAGTGAAACTAAATACTCCACTTCAAGCTGTGGCTGTAAGAATTGATTTAAGAAGGAAATATACTTTATGTTCCCTTTACATTCCACCCAATAGCCATGTGTCCCAAGAGAACTTGATATACTTGATGGAGCAACTACCAGAGCCATTTCTTCTACTTGGTGACTTCAATAGTAGACATCCATTGTGGGGAGATGTAACATCAAATCAAAAAGGGAATATGATGGCATCTTTAATAGAAAATGAAGATATAGGTCTTCTTAATACTGGAGAACCTACCCATTACCACATTCAGACAGGCACCGTCTCCTGCATCGACCTTTCAATATGTAGCTCCAACTGCAGTGTTGATTTTAGTTGGAGAACAAGTGATGACTGGCATACCAGTGACCATTCTCCAATTGTGATCGACACCAATGATGGTCCACCTATCCCGAGATCACCACGGTGGTGCTTGGAGAAAGCAAATTGGAGAAAATTCAAAGATTTGAGTGAGTTGGAGGGGGATGCAAAAGATTTCCCAAGTGTAGATGATGCCATTGATCTACTCAATGGAACATTACATACTGCAGGTCTACACTCAATTCCTCGAACTAAAGGACTATTCAGGAGACGGCCAGTACCATGGTGGTCAGAAGACCTAAGGTTGTTACACCGAGCTACCAGGTCATCATTGACAATGGACAATGTCATAATTTACAAACATTGTAGGGCACGATTTCGAAAAGCCATGAAAGCTGCCAGAAGACAAGCATGGGCCGGATATGTATCCTCTATTAACAGCAGAACACCAGTCTGTAGCATTTGGAAGAAAATAAGAAAAATTCAGGGTAAATTTACACCCAATCCTTCTCCAGTACTTAAATTGAATAATAATCATGTTACTGATGCCACAGAAATTAGTGATATGTTTTCTGAACACTTCGCTCGAGTCTCTGAAAAATCAGATAGTTCCCCAGGACGTAATTTCAGAATGATGGAAGAACAACAGGTACTTGACTTTTCATCAAACAAAGCTGAATCATATAATATGCCTTTTTCTGAAAGGGAATTTGACTCTGCTTTAGCTAGGAGCATGAACACTGCCCCTGGTCCAGATGAGATTCCTTATGAAATGTTTAAACACATTTCAAAGAACACAAAAAACTTTTTACAATAAGTATTATCAATAGAATATGGGATGAAAGCAGCTACCCTACCATATGGGAATTAGCTACCATGTTACCATTCCTTAAGCCTAGAAAAGATCCTCTCTGTGCAGCAAGTTACCGCCCCATTGCTTTAACATGTTGTTTATGTAAATTGATGGAAAAAATGGTAAATGTAAGACTGATGTGGTATCTAGAGCACAACAATATTCTAACGCCCTCTCAGTGTGGTTTTCGAAAAATGCACTCCACCCTGGACATCTTACTGCAACTCGAAGCCTCTGTCTGTGAAGCCTTTGCCTCCAAGCAACACCATGTGACAGTGTTTTTTGATATAGAAAAGGCATATGACACTGCTTGGAGACATGGGATTCTGAAGACTATGCATAATAGTGGTCTACGAGGCAAATTACCTTTATTTGTGAAATCCTTTTTACATCGTAGGTATTTTAAAGTTAAGTTGGCAATACCTTATCAAGAGAAAAAGTGCCAAGAAGAAGGTGTTCCCCAGGGCAGTGTTCTCAGTGTAACACTTTTTGCTCTGCCATAAACAGTACAGCTGTCATTCAAGAGAGGTTTTAAAGACACTGTTTGTGGATGACTTGTCAATATCCTTTGCTGCCACCGGATGACTGTAGCAGAAGAAAGCTACAATTAAAACAATAAATAAAAATAGTAAGTTGGGCTGAGAAACAGGGTTTTAAAATCTCTGTAAGCATGACTACTGCTGTCCACTTCTGTCGGATCAGGGGAGTGCATCCTGATCCAGACCTCTATTTGTATGGCCATAGAATCCCATGTGTAGAACAAGCACACTTCTTAGGCCTAGTTTTTGACAGTAGATTGACTTGGGTCCCCCATATTAAACATATAAAAGCAAAGATCCTAGAAGCTCTACACATCTTGAAAGTGCTTTCTCACACCAGTTTGGGAACTGATAGAAATCTGTTACTAAAGCTTCATAAATCCCTAATCTTGTCAAAGCTGTCATATGGTTGTGAAGTTTATTCATCAGCCTCCTCATCTACCCCCCAGATGCTGAAGCCTTGCCGAGGATGGGGGGCTTAGGGTTCAGCAGCTGGGCCCTGATGCCTGGTGGGAACTGCTTTCTCGCTGGGCCATGGTGGGTATGGGGAATATCTGGATGAACTATGTTTTTCACGTTCTATGGAACCCCCCCAACCCCCCCGTATTTCGGCTGACGACCCTATGCTTTTGTCAAAGGACTTGTCCACGGAACCCGAACTTCAATCAATCATGGTCGGTCCCTTTGATCAGGGTAGTACCCCTGGACCGAATGACAGACAGACACAGATGACGGACCCAAAGCAATGCGAGTAGATATACCGCCAAGAAATCTCAACAAAAAGCATCTGGCTCCAGTATTGTCACACTGGAACCATATGCCATGAAGAAAAATAAAAAGTATGAAATAGCTCCTGGGGTCTTCGTACCCAATTCATTTAATAAATACCTGAATTTGAAGCTTGAAGGTGACAATATTGATTTTCTTTTTCCAAGTACACAGGGAAATCGTGAATGTTGTGGCAGACAGCCAAAAATAACAGCCCAAAATGGAAATATGCTCCTTATAGAAAGCATCTCCCCAGAGGAGAGCAGTAAGTTGATGGGATTGTCGACCTTGCGGGAATTACAGTTGAGTGCACTCCCCACTTTAGCCTGAACTCCAGCAAGGGCTTGATTTATGCCCCTCAATTGATGGCTTTTTCTGAGGGAGAGACTTTAACAGAATTACAAGACCAGGGTGTAATAAAGGTGACAGGATGACAAAGAAGGTTGAAAATAATAGAATACCTCAGCCTACCTTAATATTAACTTTTACTACTTAAGACTTCCGGAATATGTCTCTGCAGCCTGGTATAGGTTTAAGATAAAGTTGTACATCCCAAGACCCAGAAGGTGTTTCCATTGCCAGCATTTTGGACACACCCTACAATCGTGTCGATCCAAATTGCAAGAAAATCCTGCAGTCTGTGTCAAACTGTGAGAAGATGAGCATGGTATGTGCACCAGGGAACCTAAATGTGTTCACTGTTGGTGAGGGACATGCCTCGCCATCTCAGCAGTGTGACATATATTTACTTGAAAAGGAAATACAAGCAATTAGAGTGATTGAAAGAACAACATTTAAGGAAGCACGAGAGAGAGCCAAAGCAAAGACTGTAAGACCTGGTCTAAGTTTTGCTACTGTAGTAGCAAAATTAAAAAGCCAAAGGAAAGAGACAAATAAAAACACCCAAGTTAAGAGCACAAAAGGAAAAATCAAATAAAGAATCATTAAAAAGACAGCTAACTGAATCATCTGAGTCAACTGATGATGAGAATATAAAGACAAGGTTCACTAGAACCAACAAGAAGACCCTAGTGTGGAATTGAAGAAAATTGAAGTGCCAGTTGAGATACACCCTCCACCATCTGCCTCTTTGGAGGCAAGGCCAGTGGATGCTGGTCTGGTGCCAGCTTCTGTTGGTGCCAACTCCTCTTTGGAGGACAAACCAGCAGGATGCTGGGTCCCCCAGTGCCAGTCCTCGCTGGTACTTCTGCCTCATCAGAGGCAGAGCTGGCTACTGCCAGCAGTACAAAGACACTTGAGGTGGTCTCTTTAGAGAACACCTCTGCTCTCTACCCATCTCGATAGAGATGGAGAGCGAAGAAACTAAAAAAACCCTTCAGTATCAAAAAACACTGAAGGAAAAGATGTTGGCTCTACGAAGGTGATAATTCCTCCCAAGAAGCCAACAAAACTTTCCATCAAAATGCCTCCCCCTAGTAGAAAAAAGAACTCTCCCAGTCTTGTAAAAAGGAACCACAATGTTGGTCCTAAACGTGAATAAATTCACTTCCATTATTCAGTGGAACTTTCATGGGACTGCGAGCGAAGTATGAGGAAGTGAAGCTTTTAATCTATGAGCACTCTCCTGTAGGGATGTTTGCAGGAGACCATGCTAGGTGAATACCCATTGTCCTAGGGAATATGTTCACTATAGAACTAAATTTGATTTAGAGGTGGGAAATCATGGTGGATCCCTCATCTACATCTGTCGAGATGCTCCACACTACAAAGTAAAACTAAATACTCCACTTCAAGCTGTGGCTGTACGAATTAATTTGAGGAGGCAATATACTATATGTTCCCTTTACATTCCACCCAATAGCCATGTCTCCCAAGAGAACTTAATACACTTGATGCAGGAACTACCAGAGCCATTCCTTCTACTTGGTGACTTCAACAGTAGACATCCATTGTGGGGAGATGTAACATCAAACCAAAAAGGGAATATGATGGCATCATTAATAGAAAATGAAGATATAGGTCTTCTTAATACTGGAGAACCTACCCATTACCACATTCAGACAGGCACCGTCTCCTGCATCGACCTTTATCATGTAGCTCCAACTGCAGTGTTGATTTTAGTTGGAGAACAAGTGATGACTGGCATACCAGTGACCATTCTCCAATTGTGATCGACACCAATGAAGGCCCACCTATCCCGAGATCACCAAGATGGTGTTTAGAGAAAGCAAATTGGAGAAAATTCAAAGATTTGAGTGAATTGGAGGGGAATGCAAAGATTTCCAAGTGTAGATGATGCCATTGATCTACTCAATGGAACATTACATACTGCAGGTCTGCACTCGATTCCTCGAACAAAAGGACTATTCAGGAGATGGCCAGTACCGTGGTGGTCAGAAGACTTAAGGCTGTTACACCGAGCTACAAGGACATCATTGACCAGGTGCCGTAGACACTGCACCTTGGACAATGTTATAATTTACAAACAGTGTAGGGCACGATTTCGAAAAGCCATGAAAGCTGCCAGAAGACAATCATGGGCCGGATATGTATCCTCTATTAACAGCAGAACACCAGTTTGTAGCATTTGGAAGAAAATAAGAAAAATTCAGGGTAAATTTACACCCAATCCTCCTCCAGTACTTCCCCCCAGATGCTGAAGCCTTGCCGAGGATGGGGGGCTTAGGGTTCAGCAGCTGGGCCCTGATGCCTGGTGCGAACTACTTTCTCGCTGGGCCTTGGTGCCCAGCTGTTGATCCAACTAAATAAGTCAGCTCTTTTCCTTTTACTAAAACTTTTCATCCTTCTGCTTCCTCCCCCTATAAGGTACAGATTTTATGTTGATGACTTTTGGATTGATTTTGGACATGATTTGGACTTATTCATTGGATTTGGTGGAGGGTGAGGATGGTTGGCATGCCACCTCACCCGTTAGAACTCGAGTACCTAACGTGGTCGAGCGAGGGGAAAGTTTATATGTCAAACCCTGCTCTTAGTGCTGGGTCTGATCTCGACGGACATCATGACGCCTTAAGCACTGAGGGTGGGGTGTATATCTGGGTGGTACCCCTAGGGCAGCCCTGTATGGGATAACACTGTCCTCTAAATGTGGCTCCATGGTGGGTGGGGGGCTACCTGGACGAATCATAAATCCTTCGTCTTATGGCGACATTACTTAGATCTTTGGTTGACGACTTAGGCAAGATAAGGACAAGGAAAAACCTGGTAATTCCTCCATTGTAACTTTGGAGCCTTTTTCAAATGAGCTCCTTGTTACAAACATTCTGCATGTGAAACCAGTCCCTTTAGACTGGAATTATGACACGATATATAATGAATTTTGTAAATTTGGGAACATCAAAGAATTAAGAAATAAACTTGGCAATAATTATGGTTTTTTTGAATTCTGGATAGTTTTCAACTCTGAATCGGAAGCTCACAGAGCCTTTAGAGAATTTAGGTCAGATTCTATGAGTGTTGGACTTGTAGAGGCAGAAGAGGTCCCTAGAAATCTTGACATTTATAAACCAAATGAAATAAAAGATCCTAATAGAATAAGTAAAATCTCCAGATCTCCAGACCCAGCTAAGTGGTTAATTATCTCAACGCATGGTGAGAGAGGCAACCTCTTCAAGGTGAAAAGGTTGGTAAGCCAGAAGATCGGCAATGTTGGGAGCCCAGAAGTAACTCGCTTTGGGCGTAATAGTTTTTTAGTTCATACCAAGACCAATGTTCAGTCGGTAATGCTACTAAATTTGAAGCTTGATCCTGAGGGTTATGGTAAAAGAGGTAAAACCTCACTATAATTTAGTTACGCGAAGGGTGTTAACTTTAATGAAGATTTACATGAAATGGATGAGGAGGAAATTTTGGATATGTGTCCAGACGTGGTTTGGAAGGTTTTTAAAGTGCCCCGCTCATCGATGCTTATTTTAACATTTATAAATTCTTTCCTGCCATCTGAAATTATTCTTGACAGTGAAATCTTGAAAGTTCGTCCTTATAGACCGAGAGTGCTTGAGTGCTTTAAATGTTTTGGTTTTGGACACTCCTCTAATGTTTGTACCAGAAATAAACTCTGTGAATCGTGTGGCCAGCCTGAGCACGAGGAATGTCTGGACCGGTAATGTGCATAAACTGTAAGGGTGAACATCGAGCCCGTGATAAGAAATGTAGTGAATTCAAAAAGAACAAGAGGCATTACTAAAATCTATTGCTGAACATATCAGTGTGGGACAGGCCAAAAGCTGTTGGGGCAGGAAATCCTATTCGGATGCCTTGAAGGCACAACAATTGAGTACTGCTTCTTCTAGTGCCCTTCTGGGGCTTCCCGGTTGCCCCGCTGGTGGGGTTTTCCACACCCCCTCTAGTGGGACACCCCGTGCCCCCTCTGTGGGGCTTCCGTGCCCCACCTGGTGGGACCTCCCATGCCCCCCCCTGGTGGGGCCTCGCGTGGCCCCCCAGGTGGGGCTTCCCGTGCCCCTCCTGGTGGGTTTCCCATGTTGCAGAGACTCTGGTTAAGCCAGGGGACCCTGTTGATTCTAGGGTTCAAACAGATCTCAGGATGACGACGACTTCTCTGTGTCAGGGACATTGCCTGACATTGAGCCCTCACCTGATCCTGAAGTTACAGTGCACCGTGGAGATGACGGTGAGGAGATGGAGGCCCTCCTTATTCGTCAGAAGAGGTCCCTTTCTCCCTCTTCGCTCATTCACGGTCATTCAGATATCAAAGGAAAAACAAAGCAAAACTGAAAGGGCAAGTGAAGGCCCTTCATCAAAAAGATCTGTAACACCTAGATCTAGATCTAGTAGTACTGGTAAAGCTGATAAGATATCTCTCACCAGGACACAGATTTCCTAAATTAGTAGAGAATTTT